>NC_134359.1:14585185-14777685 GCF_048569485.1 Anomaloglossus baeobatrachus | reverse complement strand
ACAGAAAGGCGCGTCCTGTCCTCTTCTGCAGCCTCATTGTTTTTGCAAACAGCGCAGGGACAACCAACTGCTCGGACAAGAAAAACCCGGAACCCGGCTCCTGGCACCGCTTATCACAGCCCTAGAAAACCGGGACGGCGTACAATGAGCCGGTCCAATAGGCTGACAGGACGCGTGCCTCGGAGACTCCGCCAAGGCCGGACATGTCTGCCGGTGACGCCTGTGAGGTGCGCAGACGTAGCAGAGCTCATCAGCTGTTCTGTCCATTCACAAAAGTATTCTTGCCTTGTCAATTTGATTTATTTAGCAAAATTTGTAAACTTTCTGGGTATATAATGAACACCTTGTGTCTGGTGCCGAACCCCGAACACAGACTCATGACTGTACGATCGGTTCCTGTTCAAGTTTGTCACCCGAATAAAGCTTGTTGAAAGATTGCAGAGCAGCCAATCAGCAAGCTTTTAGACTGTGGGCACTTCCAAAGCCATCGCAGCCATGCTAAGTATTGGCATAGCTGTGATTGGCCAATGAAATCTCTGTAAAAAAAAAGATGACATGGGCTACAAATGGAAGTTAAATGGTAGTAAGAGCAGGATAGTTCTACATATTGTGTTTCCCGGAGGATCACACTGCAGTCAGACTCTATTCCGGGCCCGCTAATTAAGGTTCATCAATATTCACTGCTTCCCCCACCCATCCGCTGTGTCAGGGTCTGTGATTGGTTGCAGACTGCCATACATGATCCCCACATTGTGCCGTGTCTGTGATTTGTTGCAGGTTACCATACATGATCCCCACATTACGTCCACATCTGTGATTGGTTGCAGTCAGTTTGCACCGCCTGCAGTATATGCCCCCAGCACAGCCCAGCCCGCAGCACAGCCTGCAGTATGCCCCCAGCACAGCCCAGCCCGCAGCACAGCCTGCAGTATGCCCCCAGCACAGCCCAGCCCGCAGCACAGCCTGCAGTATGCCCCCAGCACAGCCCAGCCCGCAGCACAGCCTGCAGTATGCCCCCAGCACAGCCCAGCCCGCAGCACAGCCTGCAGTATGCCCCCAGCACAGCCCAGCCCGCAGCACAGCCTGCAGTATGCCCCCAGCACAGCCCAGCCCGCAGCACAGCCTGCAGTATGCCCCCAGCACAGCCCAGCCCGCAGCACAGCCTGCAGTATGCCCCCAGCACAGCCCAGCCCGCAGCACAGCCTGCAGTATGCCCCCAGCACAGCCCAGCCCGCAGCACAGCCTGCAGTATGCCCCCAGCACAGCCCAGCCCGCAGCACAACCTCTGTGGCCTGCAGAATCTCCCCTACCTCCTGTGACCCCTCTCCATCTCCCGATAAGCTACATTCGGATTATAAGATGCACCCCTCATTTTCTTCCCAAAATTTTGGGAGGAAAAGTGCGTCTTATAATCCAAAAAATATGATAAGATATATTATTCACCTTGAGGACTGGGCTAAGATTCCTATGGAACGCTGCCAGGAGCTGCTGTGATCTGTCCATCGATCTTGTCTGCAGCAGGTCATAACAGCCAGAGACGGTTTGTGTCGTTTTCCTTCCAGAAGCATTAGGATAGGTTGATTTAGTTATAATGACATTGGCCCTTGTGTGTGTGTCGTCCAGGGTTATGGGGTACTTGGTCCCGGGCAGTGAATATCTGGGTAATGTCACGATAGTGGCCGTTGCCCGGTTCTGTACCCTGCGCCCTTTTTGTAAAGGGGGATATTTACAGGGGAGTTAAGGTAATGTTCACTTGTGACGCCACTTGCGGTGTTGCGGCTATATATATATATATATATATATATGGAGCCGCCGCTGCACAATGTCCACTACTGAGGCTGGTGTTAGTGGCAGCCTGGATGTTAGGCCCTCTGCAAGAAGGGCCGGGCCACAAAGGATGGGGGATGTGACAGATGTTAGAAGACGTTAGTCCACACAAAAGTTCAGTGCGACTGGTTTTACTCACTTTCCGGTGATGGTAACTGGTTGCCCGAGGCCGGCTGGTTTCGCCTCCAGGTCCCCTTTCTCCCACTGCCAGTTAGTAATCTGGTACCTTCTTCCCCTGCACCTGTCTCTGGTTAATGGTTCCCCATGGTATAGAACACTGGGCATCCCCATCTGGTGGTGTTGTCCCACTGCTGTCCCCCGGACGGTAGCGTGAACCCTGTGGGGTTATAATCTCTGGTCCGGTCCCCGGTTCTCCCTTTGCTACTGAGTCTTTGGATTCTTAGGGAGAGCAAGGTCCTTGATGGTCCCCTTGCTGTGCAGGTGTTAACAGGCCTGCCTGGAGCTTCTGCTTGTCCTAGGGTCCTGTACCCCGTCGGTGCGTAGTTCCGGGAGTACTCCACCGGCAACCACTCTCCTGAGCACCAGGTTACTGCTCACTCACGACCGACAGTCACTTCCCATCCACCTTCACCGTCTTAGTCCTACCAACTGTCTCGGTCCACAATCTGCCCCTCCCACCTGGTCAACTAGTGGACTGGACTGGCTCCACCTCTAGACGGCCATCCATTGGTCCGACCCTAGCTGGGTACCATTGTATGGGGGATTGTTGGGGAAAACTGGGATTTGTGTGTTACTGGCACTGGGTTTTCAGGTCCCTAAGGGGGTAGACCCTGCATCCCGGTGGGGATGCAGAACCTTGTAGCTCCCTGATGGCTTCAGGTGCACTACATGTGCGAACATGAAATGGGAATTTAGATTGTAAGCTCCTCTGGGCACCGGGTCTGATGGGACAATCTCTGCAGAATATGCTCTATATAATTAATGAGGAATAATTATCTTTCTCACTGATCAGTTACATGAGACGGATGATCTTGTCCGTGACCTCTCACCCCGGGGTGTTATATAGACGACACCGTAATAATATTACAGGAAGCGGAGCGCGGGAAGTGCAGGGTTTAGCGGCGGCTTTCGCACGGGTGTTGTAATTACCGGCACCGTTCAGCTGTAAAGTTTCCCTGGAAATTATTTTAAATGTTGGCAGCAATTAAGTTGTCAGTCACCTCATCCTTCTGGGAAGTAGCGGAGGGGTTCTGGGAAGGGCGCTGGGGTCTGGGTTTCGGGCTGGAGCTGAGGTCTTTACAGAACATCTCTCATTTCCTGCTCAGGTAAAATAGTGATAAAAGTCTAAATAATAAGATACATAAACACATAATATTTATAGCCGGTCACTTTCCTGCAAAAACACTGGTGCCCGGACGAGGAAAACTGCAGAGAGCAGAGCTTGTGCGCCAGGGTCAGACCCCGGAGTCACCTCCATTAGACCCCCGGAATCATCATCACACGGGGAGCCGCAACGTTTTGTTATTCCCATCTCGGGGGCAGCTGCCGAGCGCTCTGCATTATCTGCATTATCTGCATTATCTGCATTATCTGCATTATCTGCATTATCTGCATTTCTGCATTATCTGCATTATCTACATTATCTGCATTTCAACATTATCTGCATTATCTGCATTATCTGCATTATCTGCATTTCTGCATTATCTGCATTTCTGCTGCTGAACTTTACAATATTGTTCTTGCTTCATGTTGAGTCCACGTTCTCATGTAGTGTAAACGCTGCGCTCTCTTTTTAGCTGCATTTTGTGCGCAGAAAATCTGCCTCTTTTAACCTTTCCAAGCAAAGTGGATCTGATTTAATGAATAGGGATGATCGAATACCTCAAATATTCGGCTTCGTGAATATTCGATGAATAACTTGCGGCTATCCGAATATTCGATGCGAAATGTAAATCTATGGGAAGCCCGAATAGAATAGTTGTTATTCGAGTTT
Source organism: Anomaloglossus baeobatrachus (assembly GCF_048569485.1). Classification (NCBI taxonomy): domain Eukaryota; kingdom Metazoa; phylum Chordata; class Amphibia; order Anura; family Aromobatidae; genus Anomaloglossus; species Anomaloglossus baeobatrachus. The sequence goes on along the minus strand of NC_134359.1, from coordinate 14,773,904 downwards.
CCCATAGACTTACATTGCTCATTGAATATTCGCGAATATTCGCATAGCGGCGACCTATTCGGAAAATATTCGCAAAGCCGAATATTTGTGGTATTCGATCATCCCTAGTAATGAAGACTTCACCCATTGTTGGTTTAAAAACACTTTTGAGCTTTGCCTTTGGTACATTTTTTTCTCCTATAGGCCTTGTTCACACAGTGGACGCAAATGTTGCATCTTCTGTATGTTTTATACAATGGTCAACACCAAAATACACAATAACAATCTTTTCTGATTATTCCTTTTGCGGTTTTGTTTTTTCAGATGCATTTTAAGTGCAGAAAAGCTTGGATTTGGCATTTAAAGAAGCCTCAATGAAGGTTTCTTTCTCAGTAAATCTGTGCCTATGTATGTAGTGTAGAGTGTCATCTCGTATACTCACCTACCACCATCTTCTCTGGGTCCTGCGCTGTTCTGCTCTTCTTCAGTCCCCGCTCTTCAGACTCTCCGGGTCGCTCTATGCAATAGTTGCAATTCTCTTATACGGATCACTCAGATGAGCGTGTAACACGGCTGACCACTATCTGAGGTTTTATTGCATACACTCCATAACACCACTGTTATAATATGTGGCAGTTCAGATCTGAATTTTTTTTTCTCATTCCGAGCAGCATCCGCAAACCGGATCACGTGCATCCATACAAGTCTATGGTGCATGTGAAACATAGGACTGCACTTGGACGACATCTGTCCAATATGCTCACAGACAATCCACAGTGAATGACGCTCGGCTCAGGCTCGCAGCAGATGACGCTCGGCTCAGGCTCGCAGCAGATGACACTCGGCTCACGCTCGCAACAGATGACGCTCGGCTCATGCTCGCAGTAGATGACGCTCGGCTCAGGCTCGCAGCAGAGGACGTTTGGCTCAGGCTCGCAGCAGATGACGCTCGGCTCACGCTTGCAGCAGATGACGCTCGGCTCACGCTCGCAGCAGATGACGCTCGGCTCACGCTCGCAGCAGAGGACGCTCGGCTCACGCTCGCAGCAGAGGACGCTCGGCTCACGCTCGCAGCAGATGACGCTCGGCTCAGGCTCGCAGCAGATGACGCTCGGCTCACACTCGCAGCAGATGACGCTCGGCTCAGGCTCGCAGCAGATGACGCTCGGCTCACGCTCGCAGTAGATGACGCTCGGCTCAGGCTTGCAGCAGATGACGCTCGGCTCACGCCGGCAGCAGATGACGCTCGGCTCACGCTCACAGCAGAGGACGCTCAGCTCACGCTCGCAGCGGATGACGCTCAGCTCACGCTCGCAGTGGATGACTCTCAGCTCACGCTCACAGAAGATGACGTTCGGCTCACGCTCGCAGCAGATGACGCTCGGCTTACGCTCGCAGTAGATGACGCTCAACTCAGACTCGCAGCGGATGACGATCGGCTCACGCTCGCAAGGGATGACTCTCGGCTCAGGCTCACAGCAGATGACGCTCGGCTCACGCTTGCAGCAGATGACTCTCGGCTCAGGCTCGCAGGGGATGACGCTCGGCTCACGCTCGCAGCAGATGACGCTCGGCTCACGCTTGCAGCAGATGACTCTCGGCTCAGGCTCGCAGCAGATGACGCTCGGCTCACGCTCGCAGCAGATGACGCTCGGCTCACGCTCGCAGCAGATGACGCTCGGCTCACGCTTGCAGCAGATGACGCTCGGCTCAGGCTCGCAGCAGATGACGCTCGGCTCAGGCTCGCAGCAGATGACGCTCGGCTCACGCTCGCAGTAGATGACGCTCAACTCAGACTCGCAGCGGATGACGATCGGCTCACGCTCGCAAGGGATGACTCTCGGCTCAGGCTCACAGCAGATGACGCTCGGCTCAGGCTCGCAGGGGATGACGCTCGGCTCACGCTCGCAGCAGATGACTCTCGGCTCAGGCTCGCAGCAGATGACGCTCGGCTCACGCTCGCAGCAGATGACGCTCGGCTCACGCTCGCAGCAGATGACGCTCGGCTCAGGCTCGCAGCAGATGACGCTCGGCTCAGGCTCGCAGCAGATGACGCTCGGCTCATGCTCGCAGTAGATGACGCTCAACTCAGACTCGCAGCGGATGACGATCGGCTCACGCTCGCAAGGGATGACTCTCGGCTCAGGCTCACAGCAGATGACGCTCGGCTCAGGCTCGCAGGGGATGACGCTCGGCTCACGCTCGCAGCAGATGACGCTCGGCTCATGCTCGCAGTAGATGACGCTCGGCTCAGGCTCGCAGCAGAGGACGTTTGGCTCAGGCTCGCAGCAGATGACGCTCGGCTCACGCTTGCAGCAGATGACGCTCGGCTCACGCTCGCAGCAGATGACGCTCGGCTCACGCTCGCAGCAGAGGACGCTCGGCTCACGCTCGCAGCAGAGGACGCTCGGCTCACGCTCGCAGCAGATGACGCTCGGCTCAGGCTCGCAGCAGATGACGCTCGGCTCACACTCGCAGCAGATGACGCTCGGCTCAGGCTCGCAGCAGATGACGCTCGGCTCACGCTCGCAGCAGATGACGCTCGGCTCAGGCTTGCAGCAGATGACGCTCGGCTCACGCCGGCAGCAGATGACGCTCGGCTCACGCTCACAGCAGAGGACGCTCAGCTCACGCTCGCAGCGGATGACGCTCAGCTCACGCTCGCAGTGGATGACTCTCAGCTCACGCTCGCAGAAGATGACGTTCGGCTCACGCTCGCAGCAGATGACGCTCGGCTTACGCTCGCAGTAGATGACGCTCAACTCAGACTCGCAGCGGATGACGATCGGCTCACGCTCGCAAGGGATGACTCTCGGCTCAGGCTCACAGCAGATGACGCTCGGCTCAGGCTCGCAGGGGATGACGCTCGGCTCACGCTCGCAGCAGATGACACTCGGCTCACGCTCGCAGCAGATGACTCTCGGCTCAGGCTCGCAGCAGATGACGCTCGGCTCACGCTCGCAGCAGATGACGCTCGGCTCACGCTCGCAGCAGATGACGCTCGGCTCAGGCTCGCAGCAGATGACGCTCGGCTCAGGCTCGCAGCAGATGACGCTCGGCTCACGCTTGCAGTAGATGACGCTCAACTCAGACTCGCAGCGGATGACGATCGGCTCACGCTCGCAAGGGATGACTCTCGGCTCAGGCTCACAGCAGATGACGCTCGGCTCAGGCTCGCAGGGGATGACGCTCGGCTCACGCTCGCAGCAGATGACGCTCGGCTCACGCTCGCAGCAGATGACGCTCGGCTCACGCTCGCAGCAGATGACGCTCGGCTCACGCTCGCAGCAGATGACGCTCGGCTCAGGCTCGCAGCAGATGACGCTCGGCTCAGGCTCGCAGCAGAGGACCCTCGGCTCACGCTCGCAGCAGATGACGCTCGGCTCACGCTCGCAGCAGATGACGCTCGGCTCACGCTCGCAGCAGATGACGCTCGGCTCAGGCTCGCAGCAGATGACGCTCGGCTCAGGCTCGCAGCAGATGACGCTCGGCTCATGCTCGCAGTAGATGACGCTCAACTCAGACTCGCAGCGGATGACGATCGGCTCACGCTCGCAAGGGATGACTCTCGGCTCAGGCTCACAGCAGATGACGCTCGGCTCAGGCTCGCAGGGGATGACGCTCGGCTCACGCTCGCAGCAGATGACGCTCGGCTCATGCTCGCAGTAGATGACGCTCGGCTCAGGCTCGCAGCAGAGGACGTTTGGCTCAGGCTCGCAGCAGATGACGCTCGGCTCACGCTCGCAGCAGATGACGCTCGGCTCACGCTCGCAGCAGATGACGCTCGGCTCACGCTCGCAGCAGAGGACGCTCGGCTCACGCTCGCAGCAGAGGACGCTCGGCTCACGCTCGCAGCAGATGACGCTCGGCTCAGGCTCGCAGCAGATGACGCTCGGCTCACACTCGCAGCAGATGACGCTCGGCTCAGGCTCGCAGCAGATGACGCTCGGCTCACGCTCGCAGCAGATGACGCTCGGCTCAGGCTTGCAGCAGATGACGCTCGGCTCACGCCGGCAGCAGATGACGCTCGGCTCACGCTCACAGCAGAGGACGCTCAGCTCACGCTCGCAGCGGATGACGCTCAGCTCACGCTCGCAGTGGATGACTCTCAGCTCACGCTCGCAGAAGATGACGTTCGGCTCACGCTCGCAGCAGATGACGCTCGGCTTACGCTCGCAGTAGATGACGCTCAACTCAGACTCGCAGCGGATGACGATCGGCTCACGCTCGCAAGGGATGACTCTCGGCTCAGGCTCACAGCAGATGACGCTCGGCTCAGGCTCGCAGGGGATGACGCTCGGCTCACGCTCGCAGCAGATGACACTCGGCTCACGCTCGCAGCAGATGACTCTCGGCTCAGGCTCGCAGCAGATGACGCTCGGCTCACGCTCGCAGCAGATGACGCTCGGCTCACGCTCGCAGCAGATGACGCTCGGCTCAGGCTCGCAGCAGATGACGCTCGGCTCAGGCTCGCAGCAGATGACGCTCGGCTCACGCTTGCAGTAGATGACGCTCAACTCAGACTCGCAGCGGATGACGATCGGCTCACGCTCGCAAGGGATGACTCTCGGCTCAGGCTCACAGCAGATGACGCTCGGCTCAGGCTCGCAGGGGATGACGCTCGGCTCACGCTCGCAGCAGATGACGCTCGGCTCACGCTCGCAGCAGATGACGCTCGGCTCACGCTCGCAGCAGATGACGCTCGGCTCACGCTCGCAGCAGATGACGCTCGGCTCAGGCTCGCAGCAGATGACGCTCGGCTCAGGCTCGCAGCAGAGGACCCTCGGCTCACGCTCGCAGCAGATGACGCTCGGCTCACGCTCGCAGCAGATGACGCTCGGCTCACGCTCGCAGCAGATGACGCTCGGCTCACGCTCGCAGCAGATGACGCTCGGCTCACGCTCGCAGCAGATGACGCTCGGCTCACGCTCGCAGCAGATGACGCTCGGCTCAGGCTCGCAGCAGATGACGCTCGGCTCAGGCTCGCAGCAGAGGACGCTCGGCTCACGCTCGCAGCAGATGACGCTCGGCTCAGGCTCGCAGCGGATGACGTTCGGCTCACGCTCGCAGCGGATGACGTTCGGCTCACGCTCGCAGCAGATGACGCTCGGCTCAGGCTCGCAGCGGATGACGTTCGGCTCACGCTCACAGCAGATGACGCTCGGCTCACGCTCGCAGCAGATGACGCTCGGCTCACGCTCGCAGCAGAGGACGCTCGGCTCACGCTCGCAGCAGATGACTCTCGGCTCACACTCGCAGCAGATGACGCTCGGCTCAGGCTCGCAGCGGATGACGTTCGGCTCACGCTCGCAGCGGATGACGTTCGGCTCACGCTCGCAGCAGATGACGCTCGGCTCAGGCTCGCAGCAGATGACGCTCGGCTCACGCTCGCAGCAGATGACGCTCGGCTCACGCTCGCAGCAGATGACGCTCGGCTCACGCTCGCAGCGGATGACGTTCGGCTCACGCTCGCAGCAGATGACGCTCGGCTCAGGCTCGCAGCAGATGACGCTCGGCTCAGGCTCGCAGCAGATGACGCTCGGCTCACGCTCGCAGCAGAGTACAAAGTTTGTGTTTGTTGTCTGTAACCATAGAGAAATGGAGGAGATTTTTAGTATTTTTTCATTTGAAGATTATTTGGAAAGCAGCACCTTTATCTGGAAAGCACAAATCACTGTCACCGCCTGTTATATATCTAATATTGGATTCTGTAAGAGCAGAGTGTTACAAAATATCTCTTATATTTGCATATTGAATGACAGGAGGGAGCAGCCCTGCGTCTATTAATTATATGGCGCCTCAATCAATTATTACATGAACATGTATTGGCTCTGGATTTAATCACTGAGCCACGTGTCCTATAGACGGACCCATTTACATACACGTGGCCTAAAGTTTTGAGCCAAAATTTGCTTTTCACACTCTGCTGCATCAGTGTTTTTTATCTTTTAATTGACGACATGTTGTCACATGGTAAAAGTCATAACTGTGACCCAAAGCAGTGACATTTTGGGTCCACGGTCAGGAAACTTCCCAGATCTCAGTTTCATTGAGAATCTGCGGGTTAATCTTGAAAAAGCGACAAACAAAAAAAACCCAGAAACTGTGAAAACTCCGAGCCCTGATCAGACAAGAACGGGTCATCGGTCCGGATCTGCCCAGAAGCCGATATCCAGCCGCCGGGGCGAAGGGCGGGGGTCCGGAGAATAAGGGGCAGCGCTGGGAAGAATCAGACTGTACGGAATCTTCAGGGATTTAACGTTGTCAATAAAATGTAACAATTTATGGAATGTTTATATTTGTGCTTCAGTAACCATAGAAACGAAAAACACTGAAGCTGCAACATGTGAAAATTAAAATTTGGGTCAGTTTCAAAACGTTTGTCCACATCTGTACAGCGAGGTGTAAATAGGACCGCACAGCTCTGCTCTCCAGCGTCATCTAACGAAACGTTCTGCTAAACTTTGTGTCCGATTCGTCATTTTCGATTTTTGAAATCACTTTTCTTTTTATGACTTGTGTGATTTTCTCATGGATTTTTCACCAAATTTTTCAAAATGGCGCACAAAATTTACGAATTTCGTAACAGTCACAATTCATGAATCTGTCTGAAACATCTGAATAAGCAAAGTAAGGCTAGTTTCACACTTGCGTTGAACGGCATCCGTTGCATTGCATTGTGTAACGGATGCAACGGATGCTTTGCATATAATGACAATACGGATGCAACGGATCGTACAAAACAACGGAAAGCTTTTTTTTAATTTATTTTTTTTTAATTTTTTTTTCTTCTTTACAGTTTTACCGGCAGCAGACTATTGTGAACGATCAGCTGATCATCCGGCGGCCGGCCGCTCAGCTGAGAGCTCTCACATGCCGGCTACCGGACGCTCAGCTGAGAGCTCTCACATGCCGGCGGCCGGGCGCTCAGCAGAGAGCTCTCACATGCCGGCGGCCGGGCGCTCAGCTGAGAGCTCTCACATGCCGGCGGCCAGGCGCTCAGCTGATCGCTCTCACATGCCGGCTACCGGGCGCTCAGCTGAGAGCCCTCACATGCCGGCGGCCGGGCGCTCAGTTGAGAGCTCTCACATGACGGCTGCCAGGCGCTCAGCTGATCGCTCTCACATGCCAGCGGCCAGGCGCTCAGCTGAGAGCTCTCACATGCCGGCTGCCGGGCGCTCAGCTGAGAGCTCTCACATGCCGGCGGCCGGGCGCTCAGCTGAGAGCTCTCACATGCCGTCTGCTGGGCGCTCAGCTGAGAGCTCTCACATGCCGGCGGCCGGGCGCTCAGCTGAGAGCTCTCACATGCCGGCGGCCGGGCGCTCAGCTGAGAGCTCTCACATGCCGTCTGCCGGGCGCTCAGCTGAGAGCTCTCAGATGCCGGCGGCCGGGCGCTCAGCTGAGAGCTCTCACATGCCGTCTGCCGGGCGTTCAGCTGAGAGCTCTCACATGCCGGCGGCAGGGCGCTCAGCTGAGAGCTCTCACATGCCGGCGGGTAGTTTGTGATTTAAAAAAAAAAAAAAAAAGAGCATGCGCAGTGAAATCCTACGGATTCCGCTGCTCAAAAAAAGTTACATGCTGCGTTCCCTCCGCTTGACGCAGCGTCAAAATAACGACGCTGCGTCGTCCAGCGGATGCAACGCTGACACTTGCTTTACAGTGCGTCATCCATACAAGTCTATGGAGAATAGCGCAGTGCGTTAAAGGACTGCGCTATTCTCCATAGTGATGGACTGCGCTGAACGCAAGTGTGAAAGTAGCCTAATGGATGGTTTAAAAAGAAGAAAAAGAAGCACAAAGTGTTTGGAGAATAAGATGCAAATACTAAAGTCACTAAAGGAGCAAATTACTCCAGAAAAGCCTCGAAACAACATTGATGAACCGACGCCTTTGTGTGTCAATTCCGCACCATTTTGAAGACTTCTGCTTGCTGTCAGTGAATGTTTGGCTTAGAATTAAGACAGCGGTGCTCATCTAAAAGCTTTCACAGCTGAAGGCTTGTTACATTGCAACCAGTGTAGACAATTCTCCATGAGATGTATACATTACAGTGCACAGAGCTCTCTTCTGTCCTTATAGTTTGGAACAATGTATCAAGGTAAGAACAAATGAATTTACCACTGTAGCTACCACGGTTATGTCCTAATGGATAGGTGATAATTAGGGATGATCGAATACCTCAAATATTCGGCTTCGCGAATATTTTCCGAATAATTCGCCGCTATTCGACTATTCGCGAATATTCGATGCGCAATGTAAGTCTATGGGAAGCCTGAATAGTTCCAAATAGTTGTTATTTGGGTTTCTCATAGACTTACATTGCGCATCGAATATTCGCGAATAGTGGCAACCTATTCGGAAAATATTCGCGAAGCCGAATATTTGAAGTATTCGATCATCCCTAGTGATAACTTGCAAATCCATGGGAGTCCAAGTGCTGGAGGTACCAATGATTATGATAACGAGGCTCTAAAATCATAATGAAGGGTTGTATTTGACGATACATGGCAAACCAATGAAACAGTAAATGGCACCACTACTAGTGATGAGCGGGCACTACCATGCTCGGGTGCTCAGTACTGGTAACTAGTGATGAGTGAGCACTACCATGCTCGGGTGATCAGTACTGGTAACTAGTGATGAGTGGGCACTACCATGCTCGGGTGCTTAGTACTGGTAACTAGTGATGAGCGAGCACTACCATGCTCAGGTGCTCAGTACTGGTAACTAGTGATGAGCGAGCACTACCATGCTCGGGTGCTCAGTACTGGTAACTAGTGATGAGCGAGCACTACCATGCTCGGGTGCTCAGTACTGGTAACTAGTGATGAGCGAGCACTACCATGCTCGGGTGCTCAGTACTGGTAACTAGTGATGAGCGGGCACTACCATGCTCAGGTGCTCAGTACTGGTAACTAGTGATGAGCGGGCACTACCATGCTCAGGTGCTCAGTACTGGTAACTAGTGATGAGCGGGCACTACCATGCTCGGGTGCTCTGTACTGGTAACTAGTGATGAGCGGGCACTACCATGCTCGGGTGCTCTGTACTGGCAACTAGTGATGAGCGGGCACTACCATGCTCGGGTGCTCTGTACTGGTAAATAGTGATGAGCGGGCACTACCATGCTCGGGTGCTCTGTACTGGTAACTAGGGATGAGCGGGCACTACCATGCTCGGGTGCTCAGTACTCGTAAATAGTGATGAGCGGGCACTACCATGCTCGGGTGCTCGGTACTTGTAACTAGTGATGAGCGGGCACTACCATGCTCGGGTGCTCTGTACTGGTAACTAGTGATGAGCGGGCACTACCATGCTCGGGTTCTCTGTACTCGTAACTAGTGATGAGCGAGCACTACCATGCTCGGGTGCTCTGTACTGGTAACTAGTGATGAGCGGGCACTACCATGCTCAGGTGCTCAGTACTGGTAACTAGTGATGAGCGGGCATTACCATGCTCAGGTGCTCAGTACTCGTAACTAGTGATGAGCGGGCACTACCATGCTCGGGTGCTCAGTGCTGGTAACTAGTGATGAGGGGGCACTACCATGCTCGGGTGCTCAGTGCTGGTAACTAGTGATGAGCGGGCACTACCATGCTCGGGTGCTCTGTACTGGTAACTAGTGATGAGTGGGCATTACCATGCTCAGGTGCTCAGTACTGGTAACTAGTGATGAGCGGGCACTACCATGCTCAGGTGCTCAGTACTGGTAACTAGTGATGAGCGGGCACTACCATGCTCGGGTGCTCGGTACTGGTAACTAGGGATGAGCGGGCACTACCATGCTCGGGTGCTCAGTACTGGTAACTAGTGATGAGCGGGCACTACCATGCTCGGGTGCTCGGTACTCGTAACTAGTGATGAGCGGGCACTACCATGCTTGGGTGTTCAGTACTCGTAACTAGTGATGAGCGGGCACTACCATGCTCGGGTGCTCTGTACTGGTAACTAGTGATGAGCGGGCACTACCATGCTCGGGTGCTCTGTACTGGCAACTAGTGATGAGCGGGCACTACCATGCTCGGGTGCTCTGTACTGGTAACTAGTGATGAGCGGGCACTACCATGCTCGGGTGCTCTGTACTGGTAACTAGTGATGAGCGGGCACTACCATGCTTGGGTGTTCAGTACTCGTAACTAGTGATGAGCGGGCACTACCATGCTCGGGTGCTCTGTACTGGTAACTAGTGATGAGCGGGCACTACCATGCTCGGGTGCTCTGTACTGGCAACTAGTGATGAGCGGGCACTACCATGCTCGGGTGCTCTGTACTGGTAACTAGTGATGAGCGGGCACTACCATGCTCGGGTGCTCTGTACTGGTAACTAGTGATGAGCGGGCACTACCATGCTCGGGTGCTCTGTACTGGTAACTAGTGATGAGCGGGCACTACCATGCTCGGGTGCTCTGTACTGGTAACTAGTGATGAGCGGGCACTACCATGCTCGGGTGCTCTGTACTGGTAACTAGTGATGAGCGGGCACTACCATGCTCGGGTGCTCTGTACTGGTAACTAGTGATGAGCGGGCACTACCATGCTCGGGTGCTCTGTACTGGTAACTAGTGATGAGCGGGCACTACCATGCTCGGGTGCTCTGTACTGGTAACTAGTGATGAGCGGGCACTACCATGCTCGGGTGCTCTGTACTGGTAACTAGTGATGAGCGGGCACTACCATGCTCGGGTGCTCTGTACTGGTAACTAGTGATGATGGATCATGGTAGTGCCCACTCATCACTAGTTACAACTACAGAGCACCTGGGCATGGTAGTGCCCACTCATCACTAGTTACCAGTACTGAGCACCCGAGCATGGTAGTGCCCGCTCATCACTAGTTACGAGTACTGAGCACCCGAGCATGGTAGTGCCCGCTCATCACTAGTTACCAGTACTGAGCACCCGAGCATGGTAGTGGCCGCTCATCACTAGTTACCAGTACAGAGCACCCGAGCATGGTAGTGCCCGCTCATCACTAGTTACCAGTACTGAGCACCCGAGCATGGTAGTGCCCGCTCATCACTAGTTACCAGTACTGAGCACTCGAGCATGGTAGTGCCCGCTCATCACCAGCCACCACATGTTTATTCTGACGGGGCATGATAGAGCGCCATTCTTGGTGTTGGTGTCGGTATGTCGTCTACTGATACCCTCTGTGTGACAAGTATTAGGTTTGTGTAGAGTTTCAGCTTTGACAGTTTATACGGCTATATGCTATGGTTGTATTAGCTAGACATAAATATGGGAATGATATGGCTGGACTATTTGGGCTTTCATGTGAATACTCTATATGGGCAGTTTATGGAGGAATGTGGATTGTTTGTAGAAGTATTATGTAGACATTGTATGGCTGTATTATTTGGACACTCATCGGCAGTTTTATTTTATAATTGTCAATTTCTTGATGAAATATAGTAGGTGTCATTGTTTGAGGACAATATATGGTATTGCTTATGCATCATATAGCACTATTATTGGTGGATGAATGGCGGCATTGTGTGGAAGAATTGAGATATGTACCGGAGTTGCATGAAGCCCTGGTAATATGGCTATACGGAGCAGCTTCTCGTCCCTCGGGGCGGTCATGTGACCCTGGCACTACTTTCTTAATCATCCCTCCGAATCCTCCAGAAATGCTTTTATCGGAGGAGTTACTGTTACACTGCGATGTCTGGCACCATCTGGCAGCAATGCTCCCTCTCTGATTAATCTGCATGCCGCAACCAGTTACTAACATATCAATTAATTGCTATAAATACCTGACGTTCGTTAGTCATTACTAAATTAATTTGCTTCTGCTGTCTTCAGAAACGAGTTTTACAGCCACTAATCTTGCAGATATTTCATGTGCGCGGAGGCCGCAAGTCTCCTCTTGTCCTGCGATACTCAGGGCCGGGCAGCAGCAAACTCCCAGAAGGAAGCCGCTGATACTCAGGCCGGGCAGCAGCAAACTCCCAGAAGGAAGCAGCCGATACTCAGGGCCGGGCAGCAGCAAACTCCCAGAAGGAAGCCGCCGATACTCAGGGCCGGGCAGCAGCAAACTCCCAGAAGGAAGCCGCCGATACTCAGGGCCGGGCAGCAGCAAACTCCCAGAAGGAAGCAGCCGATACTCAGGGCCGGGCAGCAGCAAACTCCCAGAAGGAAGCCGCCGATACTCAGGGCCGGGCAGCAGCAAACTCCCAGAAGGAAGCCGCCGATACTCAGGGCCGGGCAGCAGCAAACTCCCAGAAGGAAGCCGCCGATACTCAGGGCCGGGCAGCAGCAAACTCCCAGAAGGAAGCCGCCGATACTCAGGGCCGGGCAGCAGCAAACTCCCAGAAGGAAGCAGCCGATACTCAGGGCCGGGCAGCAGCAAACTCCCAGAAGGAAGCCGCCGATACTCAGGGCCGGGCAGCAGCAAACTCCCAGAAGGAAGCCGCCGATACTCAGGGCCGGGCAGCAGCAAACTCCCAGAAGGAAGCCGCCGATACTCAGGTGTCCTCAAAGGGCAAAAAGAAGAGCTCGCCCGACTCACTGTAATGTCCGCTTCTACTTCAGGAGATTCATTCCTAGGACAATAAGTGAAGAAGCTACAGGACACCTGAGTCCGCCAAGACGGCCTTTGTCACAGGAGCACTCCGAGACTTCACTGTGCATAGTCACTTACACAGAAGAGGTCCCTGTCCTGGTGCATGTCATAGCCATAGGAAACGGACACCAACAGAAAAGTGAGTGCAGCTCTGGAGTATAATACAGGAGGTAACTCAGGATCAGTAATGTAATGTATGTTCACAGTGACGACACCAGCAGAATAATGAGTGCAGCTCTGGAGTAAAATACAGGAGGTAACTCAGGATCAGTAATGTATGTACATAATGACTGCACCAGCAGAATAGTGAGTGCAGCTCTGGACTATAATACAGGAGGTGACTCAGGATCAGTAATGTAATGTATGTACACAGTGACTGCACCAGCAGAATAGTGAGTGCAGCTCTGGACTATAATACAGGAGGTGACTCAGGATCAGTAATGTAATGTATGTACACAGTGACTGCACCAGCAGAATAGTGAGTGCAGCTCTGGAGTATAATACAGGATGGATCAGTACAGGATCTATCATTTCAATTTGCCTTTTGTGGACTTCCACTTATTTGCATTTTCCTATAATGTGGCGCTTTATGGATGCTTTGCTCATGTCTAGCAGTTACTGTGTCTGTGGATCGGATCATTTCATGCCCATTTCTGGTATATTTTCTTTGCTGACTGATTGCACATACTGAGCACACAATATACAACATCTATAATGCTGCAGATAATGGATGGAGATTTACATACCATGCATAGTATTTCCATCTGATTGTATAAACTAGAATGGCGACATCTTATTATCGTCTTTTGTACAAACATGGCTGCCTCTTTGTATTTTATTCTTGCAGTTTTAGGAATTAGAAATATAATTAATTGGAATATTTATTGAAATAATTTCCAGGAATGAGACTCTGCTGGACTTGTGCATCTGCTGCTTACATCCTGTATAATACTGATATGTCGCCATTCTAGCTTATACAATCAGATGGGAATAATTCTCATGGGATGTAATTCTCTGTCTGCAGCATTATAGATGTATATTATGTGCACAGTATGTGTAATCAGTCATCAGGGCGGATACACTAGAAGTGGGCATCGTATCGTGCCACACAGGCCATAGTTGTGCCCAGCTGCATTTGTGAATATGATGTTGATACTTTGTTACCTTTTATAAAGTCTGCACAATGTTACAATGTTTCAGTTGGTTGTCAGAACAAGGAGGAGACGTCCAAACTGCAGTCCACGGAGCAGCATCCACTGGTGTAATGGCCGCTGCGGCTGAGCTGGAGGGGCACCGGACCCTCGGACAGTCACTGCCTACAATGCTATCTGCCCTCTCATGACTCGTGTATTGTTGCAGTCTGCGGCAGAGAAGAGCCGCCGGCTCCCTGCTCCTAATGACATTGGCTGGGTTTTGAGGTCATTTTCTGGCTGCAGAATAAATTTGGAGCCAATCAGACGCCTCCCTGATGGTATTAATTGATGGATAAGTTTCTGCCTGGATTTCTTAGTATTAATCCTGACCAAATCCCCAACTCCATTTGCTGAAATGCAGCCACAAACCCGCAGGACTGTAGCTCCGGCGCCTCTGTAGAGACGCTGACTTACTCACTGCCCCGGCCATGCTGCATCCTCCCCCTCACTTCCCTGGCCATCCACGTGTGCTGCTGCCTCCTTCCACTCCTGGGCCCTGTACATGCCACACAGGGTTCTTGGGAGTGCACCTAAGACGCATGCGCACACACCAGCCCTCCATTTAAAGGGTCGATGCACTATTTCCAGGAAATGCCTCTCAGCCTATGGCTGAGATGCACTATGTATTTAAGGCATCCTCCCATTTGGGGAGGTGCCTGCACAACGCATTCAGTTAATCAGTATACCAGTCTGCTGGCTAGATGTCAGGTCCTGTTATCCCTGTGTCCGTCAACTGAGTCTTCATTCCCATACCTGCCTATTCCTTCCGTGCCCACCATTCTTGTCCATACTCCCCTGTCCAGCCTTTCTCAGTCACCCCACCTGTACCTGTGTATTCCTGAGTTCGTCACCTGTCCTGGGGTCAGTTGCCACAGTTCCGGTCATGGGAGTGGTACCAACCAGGCGTCCGCCTCGGGGTGGGTGCTTAGTTAAGCCCTTCCCACTAAAGGGTAAGCCCGGGTTCCCTCTGTGGTCCAGTGGATCCACTAATCTCACTCGCTGCCCCCACACCGGTCGCGAGAGTTGCAAGGACTCTCCACCTACTCCACTGTTTCTGCGAATCCTCCACCTACTCCACTGTTCTTGCGGACCCTCCACCTGCTCCACTGTTCCTGCGGACCCTCCACCTTCTTCACGGTTCCTGCGGACCCTCCACCTGCTCCACTGTTCCTGCAGGACCCTCCACCTGCTCACTGTTCCTGCGGACCCTCCACCTGCTTCTCTGCTCCTGCAGGACCCTCCACCTGCTCCACTGTTCCTGCAGACCCTCCACCTGCTCACTGTTCCTGCAGACCCTCAACCTTCTCCACTATTCCTGCAGACCCTCCACCTTCTCCACTATTCCTGCAGACCCTCCACCTGCTCCACTGTTCCTGCAGACCCTCCACCTGCTTCACTGCTCCTGCAGGACCCTCCACCTGCTCCACTGTTCCTGCAGACCCTCCACCTGCTTCACTGCTCCTGCAGGACCCTCCACCTGCTCCACTGTTCCTGCAGACCCTCCACCTGCTCACTGTTCCTGCAGACCCTCAACCTTCTCCACTATTCCTGCAGACCCTCCACCTTCTCCACTATTCCTGCAGACCCTCCACCTGCTCCACTGTTCCTGAGGTCCCTACACCTTCTTCACTGTTTCTGCGGACCCTCCACCTGCTTCACTGCTCCTGCAGACCCTCCACCTGCTCACTGTTCCTGCAGACCCTCCACCTTCTCCACTATTCCTGCAGACCCTCCACCTGCTCCACTGTTCCTGTGGACCCTCCACCTTCTCCACTATTCCTGCAGACCCTCCATCTGCTCCACTGTTCCTGTGGACCCTCCACCTTCTTCACTGTTTCTGCGGACCCTCCACCTGCTTCACTGCTCCTGCAGACCCTCCACCTGCTCCACTATTCCTGGGGACCCTCCACCTTCTTCACTGTTTCTGCGGACCCTCCACCTGCTCCACTGTTCCTGCGGACCCTCCACCTTCTTCACTTTTTCTGCGGACCCTCCACCTGCTCCACTGTTCCTGCGGACCCTCCACCTTCTTCACTGTTTCTGCGGACCCTCCACCTGCTCCACTGTTACTGCGGACCCTCCACCTTCTTCACTGTTTCTGCGGACCCTCCACCTGCTTCACTGCTCCTGCAGACCCTCCACCTGCTCCACTGCTCCTGCAGACCCTCCACCTCCTCCACTGTTCCTGCGGACCCTCCACCTTCTTCACTGTTTCTGCGGACCCTCCACCTGCTCCACTGTTCCTGCGGACCCTCCACCTTCTTCACTGTTTCTGCGGACCCTCCACCTGCTCCACTGTTCCTGCGGACCCTCCACCTTCTTCACTGTTTCTGCGGACCCTCCACCTGCTCCACTGTTCCTGCGGACCCTCCACCTTCTTCACTGTGTCTGCGGACCCTCCACCTGCTCCACTGTTCCTGCGGCCCCTCCACCTTCTTCACTGTTCCTGCGGACCCTCCACCTGCTCCACTGTTCCTGCGGACCCTCCACCTTCTTCACTGCTCCTGCAGACCCTCCACCTGCTCCACTGTTCCTGCGGACCCTCCACCTTCTTCACTGTTTCTGCGGACCCTCCACCTGCTCCACTGTTCCTGCGGACCCTCCACCTTCTTCACTGTTTCTGCGGACCCACCACCTGCTTCACTGCTCCTGCAGACCCTCATTATTCTTCCACTTTCGAGCTCTTTTCAGAACAAACTGCTTTTGTTATAGCCAAATATTTAACATTGTGACACTCAGTCCAGAGACCTGCTCACATTGTTCTGCCCCCTATTTCCTATGTTTTTATGCACAATTGCGTCACTTTGGTCTTTTTGGCCACAAATCTTCCAGAAAGACGTATTCTGGTCAGATGGGCCAGTGGATGGATGCGGCTGGGTCCCATTGGTTGTTGCCTGTTTTGAACTGATGGCACTGCTGACCATGTTTCGATTTTGATGCCATCTAACATGGTATGTTCTTCATCTACTGCACTGTCTCCCGACCGATCACTACATCTAGGGTCATCAACATTGCCCATTTTATGCTGCTTCTTCAAGAAAGTTTGAGCAGCACTTCTAAAGGCTACTTTACACACTGCGATATCGGTCCAGATATCGCTAGTGTGGGTACCCGCCCCCATCTGTTGCGCGACACGGGCATATCGCTGCCCGTGCCGCACAACATCGCCCACAGCCGTCACACATACTTACCTGTCCGGCGACGTCGCTGTGACCGGCGAACCGCCTCCTTTCTAAGGGGGCGGTCCATGCGGCGTCACAGCGACGTCACTGAAACGTCACTGAACCGCCGCCCAATAGCAGCGGAGGGGCGGAGATGAGCGGGACGTAACATCCCGCCCACCTCCTTCCTTCCGCATAGCGGCCGGGAGGCAGGTAAGGGGAGCTTCCTCGTTCCTGCGGCGTCACACGCAGCGATGTGTGCTGCCGCAGGAATGAGGAACAACCTCGTTACTGCTGCAGTAACGAGATTTGAGAATGGACCCCCGTGTCGCCGATTAGCGATTTTGCACGTTTTTGCAACGATGCAAAATCGCTTATCGATGTCACACGCAACGGCATCGCTAATGCGGCCGGATGTGCGTCACGAATTCCGTGACCCCAACGACTCCGCATTAGCGATGTCGTAGCGTGTAAAGCCCGCTTTAGTCAATCTCTATTGAAATCTTTGTCTAGAAAAGATCTTGCTGATGCAGTATAACTACCTTGTGTCTAAAGCGGGCTTTACACATAGCGACATTGCTAGCGATGTCGCTGGTGAAAGCACCCGCCCCCGTCGGTTGTGCATCACGGGCAAATCGCTGCCCGTGGCGCACAACATCGCTAACACCCGTCACACGTACTTACCTGCCTAGCGACGTCACTAAGTGGCCGCCCAATAGAAGCGGAGGGGCGGAGATGAGCGGCCGTAACATCCCACCCACCTCCTTCCTTCCTCATTGCCGGCGGCCGCAGGTACGGTGAGGTTCCTCGTTCCTGCGGTGTCACACATAGCGATGAACGAGGAACAACATCGTACCTGCAGCAGCAACGATAATCGGGAAAGGAACGATGTGTCAACGATCAACGATTAGGTAAGTAATTTGGATCGTTAACGGTCATTCCTGCGTTTCAAACGCAACGACGTCGCTAACGAGCCGGGATGTGCGGCATGAATTCTGTGACCCCAATGACATCTTGTTAGAGATGTCGTTGCGTGTAAAGCCCGCTTTAGTCTTGCCATGGTGTATGACCTGTCACATGTTAGGAGAGCAAAGTACTAGAAGTGATGATCCAGCCCCACAAATCCCTGGTCTCATATCATTCCGACTGTCTGGGATCATGAGACAGAAGGATCCGCACAGCTGCATACACAAGATCGGGGGTCAGGTCTCCAAGATGTTTGGAATAAACTCCTGCTGAGCTGCTCCGTAACCTGTGTACAAGTGACAAGAAGAAGTGATGAAGGCCATGAGTGGTCATCGAATACTGAGGACGGAGGAGACAGGCGGTCACTGAATACTGAGGATGGAGGAGACGGGCGATCACTGAATACTGAGGATGGAGGAGACGGGCGGTCACTGAATACTGAGGACGGAGGAGACGGGCGATCACTGAATACTGAGGACGGAGGAGACGGGCGGTCACTGAATACTGAGGACGGAGGAGACGGGCGGTCACTGAATACTGAGGATGGAGGAGACGGGCGGTCACTGAATACTGAGGACGGAGGAGACGGGCGGTCACTGAATACTGAGGATGGAGGAGACGGGCGATCACTGAATACTGAGGATGGAGAAGACGGGCGGTCACTGAATACTGAGGACGGAGGAGACGGGCGATCACTGAATACTGAGGATGGAGGAGACGGGCGATCACTGAATACTGAGGACGGAGGAGACGGGCGGTCACTGAATACTGAGGATGGAGGAGATGGGCGGTCACTAAATACTGAGGATGGAGGAGACGGGCGATCACTAAATACTGAGGATGGAGGAGACGGGCGGTCACTAAATACTGAGGATGGAGGAGATGGGCAGTCACTGAATACTGAGGATGGAGGAGACGGGCGGTCACTGAATACTGAGGATGGAGGAGACGGGTGGTCACTGAATACTGAGGATGGAGGAGACAGGCTGTCACTAAATACTGAGGATGGAGGAGACAGGCGGTCACTGAATACTGAGGATGAAGGAGACAGGCTGTCACTAAATACTGAGGATGGAGGAGATGGGCGATCACTGAATACTGAGGATGGAGGAGACAGGCGGTCACTGAATACTGAGGATGGAGGAGATGGGCAGTCACAGAATACTGAGGATGGAGGAGACGGGCGGTCACTGAATACTGAGGATGGAGGAGACGGGCGGTCACTGAATACTGAGGATGGAGGAGATGGGCAGTCACTGAATACTGAGGATGGAGGAGACGGCGGTCACTGAATACTGAGGATGGAGGAGAGAGGCGGTCACTGAATACTGAGGATGGAGGAGACGGGCGGTCACTGAATACTGAGGATGGAGGAGACGGGTGATCACTGAATACTGAGGATGGAGGAGACGGGCGGTCACTGAATACTGAGGATGGAGGAGATGGGAAGTCACTGAATACTGAGGATTGAGGAGACGGGCGGTCACTGAATACTGAGGATGGAGGAGATGGGCGGTCACTGAATACTGAGGATGGAGGAGACGGGTGATCACTGAATACTGAGGATGGAGGAGACGGGCGGTCACTGAATACTGAGGATGGAGGAGATGGGCGGTCACTGAATACTGAGGATGGAGGAGACGGGTGATCACTGAATACTGAGGATGGAGGAGACGGGCGGTCACTGAATACTGAGGATGGAGGAGATGGGCAGTCACTGAATACTGAGGATTGAGGAGACGGGCGGTCACTGAATACTGAGGATGGAGGAGATGGGCGGTCACTGAATACTGAGGATGGAGGAGACGGGCGGTCACTGAATACTGAGGATGGAGGAGACGGGCGGTCACTGAATACTGAGGATGGAGGAGACGGGCGGTCACTGAATACTGAGGATGAAGGAGACGGGCGGTCACTGAATACTGAGGATAGAGGAGACGGGCGGTCACTGAATACTGAGGATAGAGGAGAAGGGCGGTCACTGAATACTGAGGATGGAGGAGATGGGCGGTCACTGAATACTGAGGATGGAGGAGACGGGCGGTCACTGAATATTGAGGATGGAGGAGACGGGCGGTCACTGAATACTGAGAATGGAGGAGACGGGCGGTCACTGAATACTGAGGATGAAGGAGACGGGCGGTCCTGAATACTGAGGATAGAGGAGACGGGCGGTCACTGAATACTGATGGGATTTACTTTTCTCATTTGTACATTCACTTTGCAATGTTTAGTTGATAAAAATGAGCTGTTATTTCTATTCATTAATCTTCTTACTTTGCTGCATTTTTTGCACACATGCCTAAACCTTTCCGCGGTACTGTGTATTGGTATTTTTTAGGTAAGGAATGCATGTCTAGATCTCAGCATCGGCATTGGGGCATCCAAACAAGACGCCGGTGAGATGAGGGTGTGGAGGGTAAATCCAGCAGTTCCCCTGTGGCCCTTTGGGCTCGTCGTTAGGCCCTTGGCAGCATTTCCTCCTCTCCAGGAGTCAGGATGTCTTCCCAGTCACCAATATAACATGGTCGCAGACTCCTCGCAGACAGACGGAGCTTCTCTTCGCTGCTCGGCTCCTGAATACACACAACTTCTGAACTCCCTCTGGGAAACGTGTGGGGAACACATTTGGGGATTTAATTTTCACTTCCCCAATTTGTTTGAAAAGTGTAACGAAATTTATCTTGGGATCAGAAAGCAAAATCCTTCTGGTTGTGAGAGGTTCTGCCGCGCGGTGTTTTCTTACTGGTGATTTAACACGTGGAAGTCAAAGCTTCATCTTTACATCCCAAAACTAAAACTCAGCTAATGAAGTGTTCACCTTTATGGCCTCCGCATGTAACTTCCCGGAGACGGACGCTTTCATTAGGTGATACATGCAATAATAAACTGTAGCGTTCACACCAGCAAAGAGCGTATAGGAACATAAGCACCACAGGACCATATTAAGTTATACTGCGTGCTGTAAGGAAATGCTGGGCATAATGTGGAGGCACAAAACACTAAAAACACTAAATAGCACATTAACAATAGTCCAATATTATAAACACTGTATTAGGTTCATAATTAATGTAATTAAAAAGTCACTGTACGTTACATTACTGATCCTGAGTTACCTCCTGTATTATACTGCAGAGCTGCACTCACTATTCTGCTGGTGCAGTCACTGTGTACATACATTACATTACTGATCCTGAGTTATATCTTGTATTATACCCCAGAGCTGCACTCACTATTCTGCTGGTGCAGTCACTGTGTACATACATTACTGATCCTGAGTTACCTTCTCTATTATACTCCAGAGCTGCACTCACTATTCTTTCTTGACCCTGGACCACTGTTGACCCCTCTCTGCCCGCTTCCTGTTCTTGTGATTACCTCCTGGCTTCTGACCTAAGACTGTTACCTGACCACGTCTCTATCTGCTCCCTGAATCTATACGTACTCTCCTTGAGTTCTGACCCTCGGCCTGTGACGTGACTGCGCTTCTTCTTACTCCCTGTCTCCTGTCGTGTCCTCCTGTTTCCTGACCCCGGCTTCTCTGACTACCCTTCCGTCTATACTATCTGTAAGTAGTGACTAGCATCACAGACTCTTTACTGAGTATGAGTTTTGTAGAATAGATAGGATGTGCAGGCCCTAAAGAAGAGAAGAGCATGGTGCCAGTGCTGGATGTCTCAAGGTCTTCATTGAGCTACTGCCACAGAAAAGTCCGGCCTCTGAGGAGCGACGTGTAATGGTCCCTTTTTACTGTGTAGCTAAAATCCTAGGAAATGTTCTTGCCTATGCAGCAGGTGACACGCAGGCACGAATATACACTAGAGGGTATCAGGTGATGAAGAGTTCAGAGGAATTACAAGGCTTGATAGGATAATTGTACCAGGACGCCCTTCTGAAGGTAGATTGGTTCAGTAGATTAAGTGGTTGGGGTAGCCGTGTCCCAATGCTCCTTGTGTTCTTAGGGGCTCAAAGACATAAGGAATCTACTAAGATTATTATCTTAGTATATTATTAGTATTAAGCTGTGGCACTTTGAATACATGGGGTCTACATGGTGCATGGCCTCGTGACCTCAAGATCTGGGACACCAGAACGAGAACGTCCCATTATCTATGTAGCAGAGACCTCTTGGGCAAGACGAGGCTGGCTTGGTTCTTCTTCAAGACCCAGAAGGAGCCATTACAAATGTTTCTGCATTGATAGGGTCTGTAGAATAATCGCAGTAGGGCCCAACCACAGTTGTAGACTTTCTATATCAGAGCTCCAGTCCAGCTGATGTCCAACCTAAGCCTGTATGGAGATCCAGTGTCGCAGCTCAAGGCTCCAGAAGATGTGACCATCAGTGTGATCCAGGAAAGTGTCTGAACTGTTCATACCCAGGTCCGGTCTGTCTTATTCCTACCGGCCTCATACAGACGGACCCTGGGAACTAGGTAAGAGCACCATAACACCCCAGACTGCACAACCCCGCAGACAAGCCACCCCACCGCTCAGCACCTACGTCTGGGCCTATAGTGCCGCCCGCAGCTACTACCGGGGGTGGCGGAGGTTCACTCGCTCATCACTTTATAAGTGAGGCTCCGAGCCCGTGTCTGACCTCAGTCACACGGGACAATTTTCTTTGTGGCTTCCCTTCTACGAGGATTTGGCTGCGATCTCCTGACTGCATATTTCAATGAGGGAAACAACGAGTTTCTTTGATTAGAGCTTCTGCTGATGGAGATTTCACTAAGTTGTCTTATTCTTAACGGAGTTTTCATTCTGAGACGCTCGGTCTGATCCTCCACTTATAGGGGAAGTCTAAAATTAAATATTTACCTGCATTTCTTTTGGACTAACCCGGTCGTAACCTCCAGTTTAGTTGTGTTTCCACCAGAGCCAAAGTCAGCGAGGTAATGAGGAATCATCCAAGAAGGAGGCGAACTAATGCCAAAGCACAAGGTGTGTGGGAGACGACTGCTTCCAACAGCGAACACTCAGCCGCATTGTATGAAGACACGTCAGTGACTGAAGAAGCGAGCAAAGTAATGGCTTTCCAAGATGTATCATCATGTAGCAATCATAAAGGTGGCATTACACGGTATAAGTGAAATTAAAAATATAACTCCTATAATACCGCCCCTATGTACAAGAATATAACTACTACAATACTGTCCCTATGTACAGGAATATAACTACTATAATACTGCCCCTATGTACAAGAATATAGCTACTATAATACTTCCCCCTATGTACAAGAATATAACTACTATAATACTGCCCCTATATACAAGAATATAACTACTATAATACCGCCCCTATGTACAAGAATATAACTACTACAATACTGTCCCTATGTACAGGAATATAACTACTATAATACTGCCCCTATATACAAGAATATAACTGCTATAATACTGCCCCTATGTACAAGAAAATAACTACTATAATACTGCTCCTATGTACAAGAATATAACTACTATAATACTGCCCCTATGTACAAGAATATAGCTACTATAATACTTCCCCCTATGTACAAGAATATAACTACTATAATACTGCCCCCTATGTAAAAGAATATAACTACTATAATACTGTCCCTATGTACAAGAATATACTACTATAATACCGCCCCTATGTACAAGAATATAACTACTACAATACTGTCCCTATGTACAGGAATATAACTACTATAATACTGCCCCTATATACAAGAATATAACTGCTATAATACTGCCCCTATGTACAAGAAAATAACTACTATAATACTGCTCCTATGTACAAGAATATAACTACTATAATACCGCCCCTATGTACAAGAATATAACTACTACAATACTGTCCCCTATGTACAAGAATATAACTACTATAATATTGCTTCTATGTACAAGAATATAACTACTATAATACTGCCCCTATATACAAGAATATAACTACTATAATACTGTCCCTATGTACAAGAATATAACTACTATAATACTGCCTCTATGTACAAGAATATAACTACTATAATACTGCTCCCTATGTACAAGAATATAACTACTATAATACTGCCCATATGTACAAGAATATAACTACTATAATTCTGCCCCTATGTACAAGAATATAACTACTATAATACTGCCACTTATGCACAAGAATATAACTACTATAATACTGCCACTTATGCACAAGAATATAACTACTATAATACTGCCCCTATATACAAGAATATACAGTTAGGTCCAGAAATATTTGGCCAGTGACACAATTTTGGCGAGTTGGGCTCTGCATGACACCACATTGGATTTGAAATGAAACCTCTACAACAGAATTCAAGTGCAGATTGTAACGTTTAATTTGAAGGTTTGAACAAAAATATCTGATAGAAATTGCAGGAATTGTCACATTTCTTTACAAACACTCCACATTTTAGGAGGTCAAAAGTAATTGGACAAATAAACCAAACCCAAACAAAATATTATTATTTTCAATATTTTGTTGCGAATCCTTTGGAGGCAATCACTGCCTTAAGTCTGGAACCCATGGACATCACCAAACGCTGGGTTTCCTCCTTCTTAATGCTTTGCCAGGCCTTTACAGCCGCAGCCTTCAGGTCTTGCTTGTTTGTGGGTCTTTCCGTCTTAAGTCTGGATTTGAGCAAGTGAAATGCATGCTCAATTGGGTTAAGATCTGGTGATTGACTTGGCCATTGCAGAATGTTCCACTTTTTAGCACTCATGAACTCCTGGGTAGCTTTGGCTGTATGCTTGGGGTCATTGTCTATCTGTACTATGAAGCGCCGTCCGATCAACTTTGCGGCATTTGGCTGAATCTGGGCTGAAAGTATATCCCGGTACACTTCAGAATTCATCCGGCTACTCTTGTCTGCTGTTATGTCATCAATAAACACAAGTGACCCAGTGCCATTGAAAGCCATGCATGCCCATGCCATCACGTTGCCTCCACCATGTTTTACAGAGGATGTGGTGTGCCTTGGATCATGTGCCGTTCCCTTTCTTCTCCACACTTTTTTCTTCCCATCATTCTGGTACAGGTTGATCTTGGTCTCATCTGTCCATAGAATACTTTTCCAGAACTGAGCTGGCTTCATGAGGTGTTTTTCAGCAAATGTAACTCTGGCCTGTCTATTTTTGGAATTGATGAATGGTTTGCATCTAGATGTGAACCCTTTGTATTTACTTTCATGGAGTCTTCTCTTTACTGGTGACTTAGAGACAGATACACCTACTTCACTGAGCGTGTTCTGGACTTCAGTTGATGTTGTGAACGGGTTCTTCTTCACCAAAGAAAGTATGCGGCGATCATCCACCACTGTTGTCATCCGTGGACGCCCAGGCCTTTTTGAGTTCCCAAGCTCACCAGTCAATTCCTTTTTTCTCAGAATGTACCCGACTGTTGATTTTGCTACTCCAAGCATGTCTGCTATCTCTCTGATGGATTTTTTCTTTTTTTTCAGCCTCAGGATGTTCTGCTTCACCTCAATTGAGAGTTCCTTAGACCGCATGTTGTCTGGTCACAGCAACAGCTTCCAAATGCAAAACCACACACCTGTAATCAACCCCAGACCTTTTAACTACTTCATTGATTACAGGTTAACGAGGGAGATGCCTTCAGGGTTAATTGCAGCCCTTAGAGTCCCTTGTCCAATTACTTTTGGTCCCTTGAAAAAGAGGAGGCTATGCATTACAGAGCTATGATTCCTAAACCCTTTCTCCGATTTGGATGTGAAAACTCTCATATTGCAGCTGGGAGTGTGCACTTTCAGCCCATATTATATATAGAATTGTATTTCTGAACATGTTTTTGTAAACAGCTAAAATAACAAAACTTGTGTCACTGTCCAAATATTTCTGGACCTAACTGTAACTACTATAATACTGCCCCTATATACAAGAATATAACTACTATAATACTGCCTCTATGGACAAGAAAATAACTACTATAATTCTGCCCCTATGTACAGGAATATAACTACTATAATACTGCCCACTATGTACAAGAATATAACTACTATAATACTGCCTCTATGTACAAGAATATAACTACTATAATACTGCCTCTATGTACAAGAATATAACTAC
Organism: Anomaloglossus baeobatrachus; assembly: GCF_048569485.1. Taxonomy (NCBI): domain Eukaryota; kingdom Metazoa; phylum Chordata; class Amphibia; order Anura; family Aromobatidae; genus Anomaloglossus; species Anomaloglossus baeobatrachus. The sequence goes on along the minus strand of NC_134359.1, from coordinate 14,747,977 downwards.
TATAATACTGCCCCTATGTACAAGAATATAACTACTATAATACTGCCACTATGTACAAGAATATTACTACTATAATACTGCCACTTATGTACAAGAATATAACTACTATAATACTGCCTCTATGTAAAAGAATATAACTACTATAATACTGCCTCTATGTACAAGAATATAACTACTATAATACGGCTCCTATTACAAGAATATAACTACTATAATACTGCCCCTATATACAAGAATATAACTACTATAATACTGCCTCCTATGTACAAGAATATAACTACTATAATACTGCCTCTATGTACAAGAATATAACTACTATAATACTGCCTCTATGTACAAGAATATAACTACTATAATACTGCCCCTATGTACAAGAATATAACTACTATAATACTGCCACTTATGTACAAGAATATAACTACTATAATACTGCCTCTATGTACAAAAATATAACTACTATAATACTCCCCCCTATGTACAAGAATATAACTACTATAATACTGCCACTTATGTACAAGAATATAACTACTATAATACTGCCCTTTATGTGCAAAAATATAACTACTATAACACTGCCCCCTATGTACAAGAATATAACTACTATAATACTCCCCCCATGTACAAGAATATAACTACTATAATACTGCCCTCTATGTGCAAAAATATAACTACTATAATACTGTGTAATGTAGGAACTTCATATAGAGAAGCAGGAAGAGAAGCTAATCGGTATGTGAATATAAGTATGAAAATCACATATGAGTCTTCATTGTATGACTGCTGAAACCAGCATGCAGATCCGAATTCTGATAGTAGAATATATTACACGCTGTTAGGATGTGGCATGTTACGGTGCTGAATTTTAAAATGCTTCTAACATAAAGATTTAGTCATCCTTAATTTGTCAGACTACACCATTGTTTTTTTAACATGGCCATATATTATGTTTTCTGACAACTTATAGATTGTTATGTATGTATAGGATCAGAACTAATAATAGTGCTGTAACACATCACCAGAACCACCATCAGTACAGAAATACATCACCAGAACTACCATCAGTACAGGAACACAGTATCACAACCACCATAAGTACAAAAGTGCATTACAAGAACCACCATCAGTATATGAATACAACACCAGAGCCACCATAAGTACAGAAATTCAGCACCATAACCCCCATAAGTACATGAATACAGCTGCAAAACTACCATCAGTATATGGATACATCCCCATACTCATGATCAATACAGAAATACATCATAAGCTGAGTACAGCGATCAGTTGCAATATCAGGTCAGTCCTAAATACAATTGTATCGCATGAACCTACAACTTCCAGTATGCTCTTAACAATGGGAGTTGTTGTTAGCCATTATCAGACTGCAAACCATTTAGGAACCACAGTACTGATGAGACAACCTTTACATCCCGGAACCATATATGTGACATCTTCCCTGATTGGAGTCACTCTTTTTTTTTCCTTTAACATCATCTTCATATGTCATAATGACTTTCCAAACAATCAGGAGTGCAGGAGGTGCACTTACTTTCTCCCATGCGCCCCAGGTGTCATCTAGGCAAGATGATCAGATCACGCTAATTACGTCGCCCTGATCCTGGAAAAGCCGGCGGTCAGACAGTCATATGAAGGCGGTAAGTGCAACTGATCTGACATATTCTCATCGCTTTAAAAGCTGGTGCGGAAAATGGCCAAATCCTCCTCCAAAATGTCACAAATTTGGAGCCACCTGATACTGGTGCATTAGGTGGTCTGACGGCGCCACTAGTGAATGCCCCGCCTGCCCCGTAACGCTCCCTGATTTAAGGGGGCACACGTGACGATGATTCTAACCGAGGCTCCTCAGTCTCTTCCTCTGCATTAGGCGCTGATTCTCTATTTATTTGTGATTCAAATGTTTTTATTGATTTTGCAAGTTAAAATTGGGAGGCATGAGTTGGTATAACATGGGGTAACAGCAGGAAAAAAAAGGGTCATAGTTATATAGGGTTAACTGGGGGGTAACAAAGCAATTTACCGAGATCAGAGCTCTTTTTAGGCTAGTTTCACACTTGCGTTGTGTGATGCATGTGACTGATGCGTTGTAAATAGTGTGATAATAAAGGTAACACATTCCTGTGAAATAACGTTTTGCGTTCTTTTAGTTTTCTTTAGCCGAGAGAGATAGAGCCCCCATCATCATCGCACACATCCCGGCACTACCGCCCCCATCATCACCGCACACACCCCTGCACTACCACGCCCATCATCACTGCACACACCCCGGCACTACCGCTCCCATCATCACCGTACACACACCGGCACTACCTCAGTGACGTCCCCGCTGACAGCGCCATTCACTTCAGTTGCTGCGTGGAGCTCACAGGAGCGGCGGTGTTCTACCGCATGTTGTTTTTTTAAAATTATTTATTTATTTATTGTACTGCACGATATAGACCCGCCCACTGGCAGCTGTGATTGGTTGCAGTGAGACAGCTGTCACTCAGTGTGGGGGTACGCCTGACTGCAATCAATCATAGGCGCCGGTGGGCGGGGAAAGCAGTAAATGCAAGATGGAAAAATGAGTGGCTGGCATTTTCAAAAGCAGGAGAAGCCGCCAGAGCAGTGTGACAGCCGTGCAGCGTCGTGCCCGTGATCGGTGAGTATGAGAGAGGGGGGGGCGAGGGAGAGACTGTCCGACAGAGAGAGAAAGAGATCGACAGGCAGAGAGAAAAAGAGACCAGGAGTGATTTTAAACTATTTAGAAAGTTCTGCTGAGCATGCTCAGTAGAACATGATGGAATCCTGCACTGTAACCGGTCGCCAAATGCATGGTGACGGAGTCCAGCCCCATAGACATTCATTATGCCTCTTAACGGATCCCGACGGAATCCTGCGGAGTGCGTTTTTTTACAGCAACAAAACGCTACATTCTGCGTTCCATCCGCCGGTGCTCAGTCAAAATAACGACTCAGTGGATGCAACGCGGACACTTGCGTCGCAGTGCATCGTCAATACAAGTCTATGAGAAACAGCGCAAGCCGTTAACGGGTTGCGCTATTTTCCATAGCGGCGGATTGCAACGAACGCAGCTGTGAAACTAGCCTTACACTTGGATAACAGTTCTGTCCATCCGATGAGTGTTTTGCAGTTACAATGTATACATTGAGTCTTTAGTCCAATGGTTTCTTTTATGTGCAGTTGTGTGTTTTGATCCACAGGAGCCAATTTTGGTTGTATTTTTTGTAGTTCTTTTGCCTTAGGACAAAGCTGTGTTCAAATGCATTGTGTAGGGGGATTCTATCTTCAGGTCTTGTGTCTTGGGTGCAGCCTCTTATTTCTACCTTGATGCGATCAGATGCTTTATAGTTAACAGAATAAGAGTTCTGATGGGTTTAATCTCATTTGGGATGTTTTCCAGTCTGATGGGCAGTGGTATTAGCTGGGGGGGGGGTTAGAGGGACGTTTAGATTAGTGAGTAGTGATGGGCGAACCCCTCGATGTTCGGGAGACTCGCCCGAACGTTTTGTGAAGTTCGAATGCAGGTTCTGAGATAACGCAAACTTGCGTCCGAACATCGAACTTGAACTTTACAGTTATGGGATGGGGCGGGGGGAAGGAGTGGCTGTAAAATAAAGAATACAGTTAATAATAAACATTGTCATTATACTTACAGGTCCCGGGACGCATCCTGCAGACTCTGTCTCCTGACGCTTCTGCTTCCGAGTCAGATCATTGCGGTGCCCTCCCGGTAATCACCACTGTTAAAAGGACCTTCTGTGATGTCATAACCATGAGACCAGTCACGTGTGAATGTTGTATGTTCTCATTGGCTACAGACTGGTCACATGGCTATGACGTCATGCAAGGTCCTGTACTGTCAGTGGATAGGGATGTGCTCGCCCGAGCATCTCAGTACTCGGTTTACTCGTCGAGCTCCGAGTCCCGGCGTGATGCTTGTGCACATGCTTGGAGGAAGCTACCTGCATGTTGTCGCTCTTTATAAAGTCAGCCCACATGCAGGGATTGGCTGCCACACACTGTAATGCCACAACCGGTGAATAGCGGCGCCGGGAATCAGGTGATCGGAGATCACTGTTGCTATAGTAACCCACTCATTCGGTTACTATGGCAACGGTGACATCACCACTTACCAACCCGCAGCCTCTGCTCACTCATTGAGGGATTAGACAGCATGGGGAGCAGAAGCGTTCTTCCTCCCCCGTGCTTTCTGATATAGCAGAGCTAGATCGGTTGAAGAAGACAGAAGACCAGGATCGTGGAGGGGTGAGAGGGGGGTAATAAAGATGGAGTCCCTAAGTGTGTCTGTGTATTTATTTCTAATAAAGTATTTTTTATCTGTGTGGTGTCTTTTTTTTAACCCTATATTGGAGATTCTTAATGGCCAGGTCAAACTTGGCCTGACATTAAGAATCCTGGGCTCAATATCAGCTGGTAAAACAAAGCTGGTATTAACCCCTTATTACCCAATGTTCTACCCGGCACCATGGATATAGCGCCAGAAAATGGTGCCTCTATGAAAGCGCCATTTTCTGGGGTGGCCGTGGACTGCAATTCGCAGAGGGACGGGCCCAGAAAGCTTGGGCCACCCTGCGCTGAGGATTCCAATCCCCAGCTGCTTAGTTGTTTAGTAAATTCACTATAACAGACGGTTGTTTAATAACTTCTTTTGTTATGAAGTGTTTGTTTATACGGAGCCAGTTACTGTCTTCTTTGTCTGGGAGGTTGAATTTGGTTTTGATATTTCCAAATGTTATTGGGAAGTCGATTATTATGATACACAAGTTTACAACACATGGCTTTTTCCACATTGATAGACTTATCTTGGGAATGATATGTTCTAGGGCTTCTAGGGGGGTAAGTTTGGGGTGAGGTTTATCTTGTACTTCTGGGAGTTGAGGAGAAGGCGTTTACTGTGGTCTTGTGGAATAGATTTTTGGCCATGGGTCTCTTTTTGTCCATGAGGTGTGCCAGCAGTAAGGCGGAAAGAGACTTGTTTTTCTTAAAGCTTTTATCTATCATGACCCAAGCTTTTTTGGAGGAATTTGCTCCTTTTTTTAGTGAATTTAGCATTTACCTCATTCTCTACGTTTTGTTCTTCCTTTTTTAAGCCTTTCTTTGTTGATCATCCAGATGTTTCAGTCCAGGGTCCTCCCTGCAGTGATGTTTCTATAGTTTTCAGCATTGGGCAATTTTATGACTTTAAAGTATTTTACTTTTGTGGATGAAAGTGTCTTAAAAGTTGAATAAAGACAAAAAAAAAAGTCAACAAATTTTGCAAAACATAAATGGAAAAGCAAGTTCAGTAAATGAGAAATGATGAATGGCCTCTGTGCATAGCGTCCCGATGTATCACAATGTATCGCCTCGGTGGACGCACCTGCAGCACTTTTCCGATATCGTCGTGGATCTCAGGACTATTCTGCGCTGTCTTCGCGGTCCGCAGTCGCCTCGTCATTATGACAATGGCGGATGAGCTGTGAATGCTCCATTGTTTCCTTTGTTCTAGTTGCTTTCTCATATTTGCTTCTTTGCTGCAGGTCGTATGGATCTTTACAATGAAGTGTAATACTCCAGGCTTATACCTTCCTGGAAAAAGCTGTATGATTTCAATTACCACCAATTTAGAGGAAATAATTACTGTTTCTAATGTGGCGGCCACCCAGCGAGCGGCCGCGATGGAGTCAATAACCCGCCGGGGCTCACGGCTGCGGCTTCTCTGCTATTGAAGATAGTTATTATGTTCTGTGATAAAGCTAATAAACCACTTGTATTTATGTTCCTGGTGTCGCTGTCTTCGGGTTTGTTGGGTCCTGGTGGTTACACCCTGTGTGGCTGCAATGGAAAATCCGTTCTGTTACTTCAATGCAAAGATGCAACATCCGAATATAGAAAAGTGCGTGAAACAATCGGATACCTATGGGAAGATGGAGCCGCGAGATCGGGCCTGAGGGGGCAGTGCATTGTCTATGGAGTCTGACTAACTCCAGGATATATAACATGGGTATATTCCCCAACTGTCAGCGTCATTATCCTGTACCCCCAGTGTCAGTGTCATTATCCTGTACCCCCAGTGTCATTATCCTGTACCCCCAGTGTCATTATCCTGTACCCCCAGTGTCAGTATCCTGTACCCCCAGTGTCATTATCCTGTACCCCCAGTGTCAGTATCCTGTACCCCCAGTGTCAGTGTCATTATCCTGTACCCCCAGTGTCAGTGTCATTATCCTGTACCCCCAGTGTCAGTGTCATTATCCTGTACCCCCAGTGTCAGTGTCATTATCCTGTACCTCCAGTGTCATTATCCTGTACCCCCAGTGTCAGTGTCATTATCCTGTACCCCCAGTGTCAGTGTCATTATCCTGTACCCCCAGTGTCATTATCCTGTACCCCCAGTGTCAGTGTCATTATCCTGTACCCCCAGTGTCATTATCCTGTACCCTCAGTGTCAGTGTCATTATCCTGTACCCCCAGTGTCAGTGTCATTATCCTGTACCCCCAGCGTCAGTGTCATTATCCTGTACCCCCAGTGTCAGTGTCATTATCCTGTACCCCCAGTGTCAGTGTCATTATCCTGTACCCCCAGCGTCAGTGTCATTATCCTGTACCCCCAGCGCCAGTGTCATTATCCTGTACCCCCAGTGTCAGTGTCATTATCCTGTACCCCCAGTGTCATTATCCTGTACCCCCAGTGTCATTATCCTGTACCCCCAGTGTCATTATCCTGTACCCCCAGTGTCAGTGTCATTATCCTGTACCCCCAGTGTCAGTGTCATTATCCTGTACCCCCAGTGTCAGTGTCATTATCCTGTACCCCCAGTGTCATTATCCTGTACCCCCAGTGTCAGTGTCATCGTGTTATTGCCATTGGCCCTGCTGGGGTAGTGGGCACTCTAGTGATGGCTTATACTAGCGCTTACATTTTCTAGAAAAGTTAAACAATCTTTTCCTGATTTAGGAACAAATAGTAAAATGAGATATAAGTAGAGGGTGTTTTTGGTAACACCTGGAAGATTGTCCCTGGATTTGGGGGTATTTGGAGTTGAGCAGCGCTGGTCTGTGCGTATTTTGGCAGCTCTATGTTGCGGCTCTGTGCTTGCTCGGGGGGGCTGCGTCTCACATTGTACCCTCTGTATTGCGCGTCCTCCAGCGCTCGCTGCTTGTCTGGGTGCCATTGATACTGCGCTGTGCGTTGGTCTGTGGTCAGGTTGCCCCATCGCCCGTCCTGCGCTCAGATGCTCATTTTACGGGAAGTAAAACTCAATTTAGAGCTGTAAAATTGTCAGTTTACAGTCAGCGGCCGCTCCTGGAGGATCATGGTCTAAGGGTAATAAAACCTTCATTGTGCTCATGTGGAAACTGGCGACCAGGAATCAGTCTAATGGTTCCAAAGCATGAGAAAGGATGGAGCAAACCGGGGAGCAGCCAGCGAGCCAAATACTTCACCTCTGTACCTGGAAATGATGGGAAGTGCTGCTACTGAGAGCATTGCACATGTCATGTCTGAATAATATGGCACTATATTGTGGCTTCAATTTAATAAACTATAAGAACAGGAAAAGAACTACTATAAACTTCCCCCCATGTACAAAAATATAACTACAATAACACTGCCCCCCCATGTACAAGAATATAACTACTATAATACTGCCCCCCATGTACAAGAATATAACTACTATAATACTGCCCCCTATGTACAAGAATATAACTACTATAATACTGCCCCTATGTACAAGAATATAACTACTATAATACTGCCCCCCATGTACAAGAATATAACTACTATAATACTGCCCCCTATGTACAAGAATATAACTACTATAATACTGCCCCTATGTACAAGAATATAACTACTATAATACTGCCCCCCATGTACAAGAATATAACTACTATAATACTCCCCCTATGTACAAGAACATAACTACTATAATACTGCCCCTATATACAAGAATATAACTACTATCATACTGCCCCCAATGTACAAGAATATAACTACTATAATACTGCTCCTATGTACAAGAATATAACTTCTATAGTACTGCCCCCCATGTACAAGAATATAACTAGTATAATACTGCCCCTATGTACAAGAATATAACTACTATAATACTGCCCCTATGTACAAGAATATAACTACTATAATACTGCCCTCTATGTACAAGAATATAACTACTATAATACTGCCCCTATGTACAAGAATATAACTACTATAATACTGCTCCTATGTACAAGAATATAACTACTATAATACTGCTCCTACAGTGCCTACAAGTAGTATTCACCCCCTGCAGATTTAGCAGGTTTGATAAGATGCAAATAAGTTAGAGCCTGGAAACTTCAAACAAGAGCAGGATTTATTATCAGATGCATAAATCTTACAAACCAACAAGTTATGTTGCTCAGTTAAATTTTAATACATTTTCAACATAAAAGTGTGGGTCAATTATTATTCAACCCCTAGGTTTAATATATTGTGGAATAACCCTTGTTTGCAATTACAGCTAATAATCGTCTTTTATAAGACCTGATCAGGCCGGCACATGTCTCTGGAGTTATCTTGGCCCACTCCTCCATGCAGATCTTCTCCAAGTTATCTAGGTTCTTTGGGTGTCTCATGTGGACTTTAATCTTGAGCTCCTTCCACAAGTTTTCAATTGGGTTAAGGTCAGGAGACTGACTAGGCCACTGCAACACCTTGATTTTTTCCCTCTTGAATCAGGCCTTGGTTTTCTTGGCTGTGTGCTTTGGGTCGTTGTCTTGTTGGAAGATGAAATGACGACCCATCTTAAGATCCTTGATGGAGGAGCGGAGGTTCTTGGCCAAAATCTCCAGGTAGGCCGTGCTATCCATCTTCCCATGGATGCGGACCAGATGGCCAGGCCCCTTGGCTGAGAAACAGCCCCACAGCATGATGCTGCCACCACCATGCTTGACTGTAGGGATGGTATTCTTGGGGTCGTATGCAGTGCCATCCAGTCTCCAAATGTCACGTGTGTGGTTGGCACCAAAGATCTCGATCTTGGTCTCATCATACCAGAGAACCTTGAACCAGTCTGTCTCAGAGTCCTCCAAGTGATCATGAGCAAACTGTAGACGAGCCTTGACATGACGCTTTGAAAGTAAAGGTACCTTACGGGCTCGTCTGGAACGGAGACCATTGCGGTGGAGTACGTTACTTATCGTATTGACTGAAACCAATGTCCCCACTGCCATGAGATCTTCCCGGAGCTCCTTCCTTGTTGTCCTTGGGTTAGCCTTGACTCTTCGGACAAGCCTGGCCTCGGCACGGGTCGAAACTTTCAAAGGCTGTCCAGGCCGTGGAAGGCTAACAGTAGTTCCATAAGCCTTCCACTTCCGGATGATGCTCCCAACAGTGGAGACAGGTAGGCCCAACTCCTTGGAAAGGGTTTTGTACCCCTTGCCAGCCTTGTGACCCTCCACGATCTTGTCTCTGATGGCCTTGGAATGCTCCTTTGTCTTTCCCATGTTGACCAAGTATGAGTGCTGTTCACAAGTTTGGGGAGGGTCTTAATTAGTCAGAAAAGGCTGGAAAAAGAGATAATTAATCCAAACATGTGAAGCTCATTGTTCTTTGTGCCTGAAATACTTCTTAATACTTTAGGGGAACCAAACAGAATTCTGGTGGTTTGAGGGGTTGAATAATAAATGACCCTCTGAATAAACTTTTCACAATTTAAAAAAAAAAAAAAAAAAAGAAAGAAATAACATTCTTTTTTGCTGCATTTCACACTTCCAGGCTGATCTACAGTCCAAATGTCACAATGCCAAGTTAATTCCGAATGTGTAAACCTGCTAAATCTGCAGGGGGTTGAATACTACTTGTAGGCACTGTATGTACAAGAATATAACTACTATAATACTGCCCCTATGTACAAGAATATAACTACTATAATACTGCCCCTATGTACAAGAATATAACTACTATAATACTGCTCCTATGTACAAGAATATAACTACTATAATACTGCCCCTATGTACAAGAATATAACTACTATAATACTGCCCCCTATGTACAAGAATATATCTACAATAATACTGCCCCTATGTACAAGAATATAACTACTATAATACTGCCCCCTATGTACAAGAATATATCTACAATAATACGTCCCCTATGTACAAGAATATAACTACTATAATACTGCCCCTATGTACAAGAATATAACTACTATAATACTGCCCCTATGTACAAGAATATATCTACTATAATACTGCCCCTATGTACAAGAATATATCTACTATAATACTTCCTCTATGTACAAGAATATAACTACTATAATACTGCCCCCTATGTACAAGAATATATCTACAATAATACTTCCCCTATGTACAAGAATATAACTACTATAATACTGCCCCTATGTACAAGAATATATCTACTATAATACTTCCTCTATGTACAAGAATATAACTACTATAATACTGCCCCCTATGTACAAGAATATAACTACTATAATACTGCCCCTGTGTACAAGAATATAACTACTATAATACTGCCCCTATGTACAAGAATATAACTACTATAATACTGCCTCTATGTACAAGAATATAACAACATTAATACTGCCCCTATGTACAAGAATATAACTACTATAATACTGCTCCTATGTACAAGATTATAACTACCATAATACTGCCCCTTATGTACAGGAATATAACTACTATAATACTGCTCCTATGTACAAGAATATTACTACTAAAATACTGCCTCTATATACAAGAATATAACTACTATAATACTACCCCTTATGTACAGAAATATAACTACTATAATACTGTCCCTTATATACAGGAATATAACTACTATAATACTGCTGCTATTTACAAGAATATAACTACTATAATACTGCCTCTATGTACAAGAATATAACTACTATAATACTGCCCCTATGTACAAGAATATAACTACTATAATACTGCCTCTATGTACAAGAATATAACAACATTAATACTGCCCATATGTACAAGAATATAACTACTATAATACTGCTCCTATGTACAAGATTATAACTACCATAATACTGCCCCTTATGTACAGGAATATAACTACTATAATACTGCTCCTATGTACAAGAATATTACTACTAAAATACTGCCTCTATATACAAGAATATAACTACTATAATACTACCCCTTATGTACAGAAATATAACTACTATAATACTGTCCCTTATATACAGGAATATAACTACTATAATACTGCTGCTATTTACAAGAATATATCTACTATAATACTTCCTCTATGTACAAGAATATAACTACTATAATACTGCCCCCTATGTACAAGAATATAACTACTATAATACTGCCCCTGTGTACAAGAATATAACTACTATAATACTGCCCCTATGTACAAGAATATAACTACTATAATACTGCCTCTATGTACAAGAATATAACAACATTAATACTGCCCCTATGTACAAGAATATAACTACTATAATACTGCTCCTATGTACAAGATTATAACTACCATAATACTGCCCCTTATGTACAGGAATATAACTACTATAATACTGCTCCTATGTACAAGACTATTACTACTAAAATACTGCCTCTATATACAAGAATATAACTACCATAATACTGCCCCTTATGTACAGAAATATAACTACTATAATACTGTCCCTTATATACAGGAATATAACTACTATAATACTGCTGCTATTTACAAGAATATTGCTGCTATAATACTGCTACTATTTACAAGAATAATGCTGCTATAATACTGCCCCTATGTACAAGAATATAACTACTATAATACTGCCCCTTATGTACAGGAATATAACTACTATAATACTGCTCCTATGTATAAGATTATAACTCCTATAATACTGCCCCCTATATACAAGAATATAACTACTATAATACTGTCCCTATGTACAAGAATACAACTACTATAATACTGCCCCCTATATACAAGAATATATCTACTATAATACTGCTCCTATGTACAAGAAAATAACTACTATAATACTGCTCCTATGTACAAGAATATAACTACTATAATACTGCTCCTATGTACAAGAATATAACTACTTTAATACTGCCTCTATGTACAAGAATATAACTACTATAATACTGCTCCTATGTACAAGAACATAACTACTATAATACTGCTCCCTATGTACAAGAATATAACTACTATAATACTGCCCCTATGTACAAGAATATTGCTGCTATACTACTGCCCCCTATTGTCACGCTCAGACTGGTAGATGTCCGGCACACAGCGTGACAGACACGCACGGGCCAATGACTGTCCAGCGACCAGCGAAAAAACACGGGAATCAATGGGGATGGTAAGGGAGAGGAAGGCCCTGATGATACGGAGCGTTGGTTTGGGCACCTCCTGACACTAACCTGCGTTTGTCCTCTAAGCTTCCTGCCCTTAAGAGTCCATTCACTCACCCTGTATAGTGCCCAATCCCAAACTGTCCCTCCACTCACCCTGCATAGTGCCAGGGCCAGTGAGTTCACTAGACTTTGCCACCAAGGGGATCTTACATAGGGGAAGAAGGGCACACAGGGGGATATATACAAAAAAAGGATTTACGCCATTTTTCCACAGTTGCAGCCAAATAACAGGGCTGCACGTGACATGGTTTCAACCAGTAGAACATCAGCAGCAGCAGGGCTCCAGTAGCAGCAGCAGCAGGGCTCCAGAGCAGGGCTCCAGCAGCAGCAGCAGGACTCCAGTAGCAGCAGCAGGGCTCCAGTAGCAGCAGCAGCAGGGCTCCAGTAGCAGCAGCAGGGCTCCAGTAGCAGCAGTAGTAGGGCTCCAGTAGCAGCAGCAGCAGGGCTCCAGTAGCAGCAGCAGGGCTCCAGTAGCAGCAGCAGGGCTCCAATAGCAGCAGTAGGGCTCTAGTAGCAGCAGCAGGAGGGCTCCAGTAGCAGCAGCAGCAGCATGGCTCCAGTAGCAGTAGCAGCAGCAGGGCTCCAGTTGCAGTAGCAGCAGCAGGGCTCCAGTAGCAGCAACAGCAGCATCAGGGCTCCAGTAGCAGCAGCAGGGCTCCAGTAGCAGCAGCAGCAGCAGCAGGGCTCCAGTAGCAGCAGTAGTAGAGCTCCAGTAGCAGCAGTAGTAGGGCTCCAGTAGCAGCAGCAGTAGCAGGGCTCCATCAGCAGCAGAGATCCAGTGGCTACCTTTCTTCAGGGTGGCCATTAAAGAATAAAATTCTATTACCGGCATCAGGTGATGGATCATGTGACTATTTAAAGGAGATGACAGTGGTCACAAACCGGCTGAACTTGAGGAGAACTAACCAGAAGCTGCTAGCAAGGTAAATTACAGTAGCAGCAGCAGGGCTCCAGTAGCAGCAGCAGGGCTCCAGTAGTAGCAGCAGCAGGGCTCCAGTAGCAGCAGCAGGGCTCCAGTAGCAGCAGTAGTAGGGCTCCAGTAGCAGCAGCAGCAGGGCTCCAGTAGCAGCAGCAGGAGGGCTCCAGTAGCAGCAGCAGGAGGGCTCCAGTAGCAGCAGCAGGAGGGCTCCAGTAGCAGCAGCAGCAGCATGGCTCCAGTAGCAGTAGCAGGGCTCCAGTACCAGCAGTAGTAGGGCTCCAGTAGCAGCAGCAGGGCTCCAGTAGCAGCAGCAGGGCTCCAGTAGCAGCAGCAGCAGCAGTAGGGCTCCAGTAGCAGCAGCAGGGCTCCAGTAGCAGCAGCAGGGCTCCAATAGCAGCAGTAGGGCTCCAGTAGCAGCAGCAGGAGGGCTCCAGTAGCAGCAGCAGCAGCATGGCTCCAGTAGCAGTAGCAGCAGCAGGGCTCCAGTAGCAGTAGCAGCAGCAGGGCTCCAGTAGCAGCAACAGCAGCATCAGGGCTCCAGTAGCAGCAGCAGGGCTCCAGTAGCAGAAGCAGCAGGGCTCCAGTAGCAGCAGTAGTAGGGTTCCAGTAGTAGCAGTAGTAGGGCTCCAGTAGCAGCAGCAGCAGCAGTAGCAGGGCTCCAGCAGCAGCAGAGATCCAGTGGCTACCTTTCTTCAGCGTGGCTATTAAAGAATAAGATTCTATTACCGGCATCAGGTGATGGATCATGTGACTATTTAAAGGAGATGACAGTGGTCACAAACCGGCTGAACTTGAGGAGAACTAACCAGAAGCTGCTAGCAAGGTAAATTACAGTAGCAGCAGCAGGGCTCCAGTAGCAGCAGCAGCAGCAGCAGGGCTCCAGTAGTAGCAGCAGCAGGGCTCCAGTAGCAGCAGCAGGGCTCCAGCAGCAGCAGTAGTAGGGCTCCAGTAGCAGCAGCAGCAGGGCTCCAGTAGCAGCAGCAGCAGGGCTCCAGTAGCAGCAGCAGGGCTCCAGTAGCAGCAGCAGGGCTCCAGTAGCAGCAGCAGGGCTCCAATAGCAGCAGTAGGGCTCCAGTAGCAGCAGCAGGAGGGCTCCAGTAGCAGCAGCAGCAGCATGGCTCCAGTAGCAGTAGCAGGGCTCCAGTACCAGCAGTAGTAGGGCTCCAGTAGCAGCAGCAGCAGCAGGGCTCCAGTAGCAGCAGCAGGGCTCCAGTAGCAGCAGCAGCCGCAGTAAGGCTCCAGTAGCAGCAGCAGCAGGGCTCCAGTAGCAGCAGCAGGGCTCCAATAGCAGCAGTAGGGCTCCAGTAGCAGCAGCAGGAGGGCTCCAGTAGCAGCAGCAGCAGCATCGCTCCAGTAGCAGTAGCAGCAGCAGGGCTCCAGTAGCAGTAGCAGCAGCAGGGCTCCAGTAGCAGCAACAGCAGCATTAGGGCTCCAGTAGCAGCAGCAGGGCTCCAGTAGCAGCAGCAGGGCTCCAGTAGCAGCAGTAGTAGGGCTCCAGTAGCAGCAGTAGTAGGGCTCCAGTAGCAGCAGCAGCAGTAGCAGGGCTCCAGCAGCAGCAGAGATCCAGTGGCTACCTTTCTTCAGGGTGGCTATTAAAGAATAAGATTCTATTACCGGCATCAGGTGATGGATCATGTGACTATTTAAAGGAGATGACAGTGGTCACAAACCGGCTGAACTTGAGGAGAACTAACCAGAAGCTGCTAGCAAGGCAAATTACATTAACTCTTGCTGCACCAAGAGAGAGGAAACACGTTTAAAATCACAGAGCAATGACACTCCAATCTTAGAGATGGGAGACACTTGTGACACCTATGAATAAGCATGTAACGTCTATAATACTGCTCAGTTGTAATCATTGCTGGGAATGAAGTAACGTTTCTAGAGTTTTCTGTTCTTTAGATGAGGAATCGGAGTCCTTCGGGGATAAAGTGTTAGTGAATCTTATATGAATTCCGCTCATCGCCTTTGTCTTACAATTATGGGATGTCTGTGGAATTCTTTAAATGTCTGAGATGAATCTTGAAAATTGGACTTTTAAGTCTTAACCAAAATGTGCATTGATGAGATAGGATCAGGGCTGAGCCACATCTCGTCCTATCACATGGTAACACTTAATATTTGGAAAATGTGACCCTTGTTTGTTTCTCGTTTTTGCAGGAAACGTGAACAATTCAGGGAGTTCCCAGACTGAGGTCTGCCAAGGCCTGCGGTGAAAAAATCTGTGGTTTTCATACTGGTCGGCGAGTCTTTAAATGTAACAAAAAACAGATTTTATTGATTTTTAAATATCTGTTAACGAGAGAAGAAAATGAGACAGGTTTTTATGACCCGTGCGTTCCCCAGCACTAATAGCACAGAAATGATAGATTGCGGCAGGAATATGTCAAGAGTCAGTGTCGAACATCAAGATGTTGTAGGGGTGCCATGAAGAAAGGGGGGAACATAGACAGCGCTGTGTAAGAAGACCCCTGATCCCAGAACAGGAGCATAGACAGCGCTGTGTAAGAAGACCCCCTGAACCCAGAACAGGAGCATAGACAGCGCTGTGTAAGAAGACCCCCTGATCCCAGAACAGGAGCATAGACAGTGCTATGTAATAAGACCCTTGATCCCAAGACAGGAGCATAGACAGCGCTGTGTAAGAAGACCCCTGATCCCAAGACAGGAGCATAGACAGCGCTGTGTAAGAAGACCCCTGATCCCAAGACAGGAGCATAGACAGCGCTGTGTAAGAAGACCCCTGATCCCAGAACAGGAGCATAGACAGTGCTGTGTAATAAGACCCCTGATCCCAAGACAGGAGCATAGACAGCGCTGTGTAAGAAGACCCCTGATCCCAAGACAGGAGCATAGACAGCGCTGTGTAAGAAGACCCCTGATCCCAAGACAGGAGCATAGACAGCGCTGTGTAAGAAGACCCCTGATTCCAGGACAGGAGCATAGACAGCGCTGTGTAAGGAGACCCCTGATCCCAAGACAGGAGCAGAGACAGCGCTGTGTAAGAAGACCCCTGATCTCAGAACAGGAGCAGAGACAGCGCTGTGTAAGAAGACCCCTGATCCCAAGACAGGAGCATAGACAGGGCTGTGTAAGGAGACCCCTGATCCCAGAACAGGAGCATAGACAGCGCTGTGTAAGAAGACCCCTGATCCCAGGACAGGAGCATAGACAGCGCTGTGTAAGAAGACCCCTGATCTCAGAACAGGAGCATAGACAGCGCTGTGTAAGAAGACCCCTGATCCCAAGACAGGAGCATAGACAGCGCTGTGTAAGAAGACCCCTGATCCCAGGATAGGAGCATAGACAGCGCTGTGTAATAAGACCCCTGATCCCAAGACAGGAGCATAGACAGCGCTGTGTAAGAAGACCCCTGATCCCAAGACAGGAGCATAGACAGTGCTGTGTAAGAAGACCCCTGATCCCAAGACAGGAGCATAGACAGCGCTGTGTAAGAAGACCCCTGATCCCAGGACAGGAAAATAGACAGCGCTGTGTAATAAGACCCCTGATCCCAAGACAGGAGCATAGACAGTGCTGTGTAAGAAGACCCCTGATCCCAAGACAGGAGCATAGACAGCGCTGTGTAAGAAGACCCCTGATCCCAGGACAGGAGCATAGACAGCGCTGTGTAAGAAGACCCCTGATCCCAAGACAGGAGCATAGACAGTGCTGTGTAAGAAGACCCCTGATCCCAAGACAGGAGCATAGACAGTGCTGTGTAAGAAGACCCCTGATCCAAAGTCACTTTATTTTTGTCTGTTACCTTTATTGCACCTTTTTAGAGCAAAACGTTACATGAATGCATGCATTTGTGAAAATATTTCTGACATACAATGAAAAAAAATCCCTCCTGTGGAAAGTGAATGGAGCACATTTTATATAATGAATTGGGTACAAATATGTGGTTTACAAAACTCAGAGAAAAAAAGATAAATGAACAAGTAGAAAAATAGTGTTAAAAAAAAGGCGCCACCTAAAAGGAGAATTAGGAACAAAACCCCCAAAAATGGCTCCAAATGGGAAATTTAGATAAATAAAATAGGCAAACAGGCCCTATGTATTTCAAGTTCTCGCCATTTTTAGGACCTCTGCTTGCTGGTACTGCACACATTCATTTTTCTATACATGTCATAGGTGAAGTTTGATACATTTATTTATTTATTTATTTATTTGTATTTGATACATTTGTATCGAGTCCTGACAATCCTCCCTGGGAGAACGTGCCTGGAGCCAGACTGATACATTTCACTTGCTCAGATACATTGTAGCAAGCAATCAGAGCAGGAATTAGATCTGATGTCGCTACTGTACATTCAGCTGGGATATAGGGTGTCCGGATTTTCGCAGGGGCGCTCTTATTCACTGGCACCGAGCACAGATCTTGTATACTGTGAGCTGGGTCTATTATGGAGCTTTCTTTAATTAATCCTGATTATCATGTGCACGGTTTGGCGACATGCCGCTATCCTCCTCCTCCCATGATTTTTTAGCAGCTGCCGTCAGTAATACTGATGTTTTTTTCGGTGCATTTTGCTGATAGGTGAATGTGGCCGCCGTGCGATTAATGATGACTGGGAGACTCACAATGCAGATGAACTCCGCACATGCTGCAGGAAACAAAGAACAGATTTCCAATATTTTGCTGCTGGAGGAAAACTTTTCCGTGTACATGTGGAAATATTACATAAAATCTTCCAGGCCGGAGCCGCTGGTTACATAATTAGAGATTTCCCCTGTTAGGGCTGCTTCTCACTTGCGAGTTTCTCGCAGTAGAGCAATGGTAGAAAATCTCGCATTGGAATCGGACACATGTTAGTGAATGATTCAGTCTCATCTGCGATTTTTTTCTCAGTCCAGATCGCAGCATGCTGCTTTTTTGCGAGTTTCTACTGCGAGTCTCTCCAATGCAAGTCTATGGGAGCGTGTAAATAATCGGATGTCACGGGACGGCATTCACACCATCCTAGTGACATCCGAATTTTCTAAATACATTTCTCGCATGTTTCCTAAAACACTGGAAACGAGTGATGTCTCCCAATGTCTGTCAATCACTATTCTCTGTCAGTCGGTCTTTCCCTCTCTATTCTCTCTCTGTCGGTCCGTCACTATCTCTCTCCCTCTCTATTCTCTCTCTGTCGGTAATTTTCCCCTCCTCTCTCATACTCACCATTCCCCGATCCCCGGCGCGGCGCTGCACGGCATTCACACTGCTCCGGCGGCTTTTACTATTTTGAAAAAGCCAGCCGCTCATTAAACAATCTCGTATTCCCTGCTTTCCCCGCCCACAGGCGCCTATGATTGGTTGCAGTGAGACACGTCGAGTGACAGGTGTCTCACTGCACCCAATCACAGCAGCCGGTGGGCGTGTCTATACTGTGCAGTGAAATAAATAATTAAATAATTAAAAAAAACGGCGTGCGGTCCCCCCAATTTTAATACCAGCCAGATAAAGCCATACAGCTGAAGGCTAGTATTCTCAGGATGGGAAGCTCCATGTTATGGGGTTATGGGGAGCCCCCCAGCCTAACAATATCAGCCAGCAGCCGCCCAGAATTGCCGCATACAGTAGATGCGACAGTTCTGGGACTGTACCCAGCTCTTCCCGATTTGCCCTGGTGCGTTGGCAAATCGGGGTAATAAGGAGTTAATGGCAGCCCATAGCTGCCACTAAATCCTAGATTAATCATGTCAGGCATCTCCCCGAGATACCTTGCATGATTAATCTGTAAGTGACAGTAAATAAACACACACACACACCTGAAAAAATCCTTTATTAGAAATAAAAAACACAAACATATACCCTCGTTCACCACTTTAATAAGCCCTCCATGTCCGGCATAATCCAGGATGGTCCAGCGTCGCTTCCAGCTCTGCTGCATGAAGGTGACCGGAGCTGCAGCAGACACCACCGCTCCTGTCAGCTCCACGCAGCAACTGAAGACAGCCGCGCGATCAGCTGAGCTGTCACTGAGGTTACCCGCTGTCACTGGATACAGCGGTGGCCGCGGGTAACCTCAGTGACAGCTCAGCAGATCGCACTACTCACCTCAGTTGCCGCGTGGAGCTGACAGGAGCGGCGGTTCTTCTGCAGCTCCTGTCACCTTCATGCAGCAGAGCTGGAAGCGACGCTGGAGGTCGTGGATTACGACGGACATGGAGGGCATTTTGGGGCTTATTAAATTGGTGAACCAGGGAATTTGTTAGTGTTTTTTATTTCTAATAAATGATTTTTTCATGTGTGTGTGTTTATTTACTGTCACTTACAGATTAATCATGGAAGGTATCTCGGGGAGATGCCTGACATGATTAATCTAGGACTTATTGGCAGCTATGGGCTGCCATTAACTCCTTATTACCCCGATTTGCTAACACACCAGGGCAAATCGGGAAGAGCCGGGTACAGTCCTAGAACTGTCGCATCTAATGTATGTGTCGCGGGCGGAGGAGGGGACGCTGCGCTCTCCCACTGCTCGGGTCCGGCTGCCGCTGCTGCTGCGGCCGCTGCTGCTGCTCGGTGGCTCGAGCGATGGGCCGGATCCCGGGGACTCGAGCGGCGCTCCTCGCCCGTGAGTGAAAAGGGGATTGGTTTTGGGGATTTATATTGTCCATGACGCCACCCACGGTTGTGGTGATTGTGTGGACACCACCGCTGCTCTGGACGGGGATCCCGGGAGTGATGGTATGGAGCAGCTAGATGTTAGTTTCCCCCTCCGTGGGTAGGGGTTGGTGGTCCCGGGGCCCAGTGATGGAGTTGGGATGGTTGACAGGCGGGTTATGGGGCCTGTTGAGGTGCAGGGACGCAGGGGCAGCGCGGTGCCGCACGGCACAGAGGTACTCACTCAGCCCAAGGATGATGACACAGTTCACGGTAAACAAGCGGCTGGTTGGACAGGTCCCTCGGACGGCTGCGGTGTTGATGTTCCCTGCAAGTTAGCGGTGACTGCCTCTTCCCTGCACCTAAATACGGTTGTTGGTAGCGATGGGTTCCCACCGGTAACCCGCTCCCCGGCTTGGATATGGGCCGGAGGAGCCCCTCTTTGCCCGCAGGCGCTGGCCCTGAGGTACTGGTGCCTTGGCGGTGGCGGTGTCCCTCTCTCACGGTTGGACCTTTGCCTTCAATCGGGACTTTGCTGTTTAGAGACTCAGGAGGTCCCCTTCACTGACGGATTTGGCAAATTGTACGGCGACTCCAAGCCTTGCCGGGATCCGAAAGGCCCCTGCCAATGGTGCTGGCCTCACTTTGTGTACCGCTCCGGTACCGCCGGGCCACCACCCGTCCACGGTCCTTTCGGCAACTCCGATCAGCCTCCACTGCAGATGGTCACCGCCGCCTGTCAACCTTGCTGTCTCGTCCGGGGCACACACCCAGACGCTCTCAGTCAGTTTTTGGTTGCTCTACTGCCACTTCACTGCTCTCACCTCCACTCCTCCACTCCTCTCAACTCAACACTCCAACTAAAACTGCTTGTGTTTCCCTCCTCCAGGACTGTGAACTCCTTGGTGGGTGGAGACCAATCGCCTGGCTCCACCCCCTGGTGTGGACATCAGCCCCTGGGGAAGGCAACAAGGGTTTGTGTTCTGACTACGGTGTTCTTGCAGGGAATGTGGGGTGTGTGGTGATGTTGTGACCTGTGACCCCTGGCTTGCCCAGGGCGTCACATTCCCCCTTAGCAACACGCAGACCGTCCTCGGGCTGCCCGTCCAACACCGGTTTTATTTTTCTGAAAAAGATAAAAACGGTAACACATACAAGTAGAATAACATCATCCCACATCGGGAGGCACTTTTCTTAAACAGTTTCAAACGGTTAACGGTTACGGCTTCCGCTCTCACCCACCCAAGTAACCTGGCCCTGATGCTGCCCCTAAGAAACAGGCAGCACCCCTTGACCCCAGTCCTGCACCAAGTTACCCGAGCGGGATCTGTCCTTTCCAGGGGACCCACGTCCATGGGGAGCCCCTGGAACCCCCAGAGGGTAGCCACCGGTTCCTGTGGTGGCTGGGCCCCAGCCTGCTCCACTGCGGGCCCTCCCTCCAATCTGCCTCTCCGGAGGCGGCAATTGTGGAAACGGTAACGGAACTTATTTACAAGCCACTGAGTTTGTGGTTGCCCTGCAAGTTCTCGGGCTTGTCCATAGGAGTTCCTATGCAAAACTTTCTAGACGGTCCCCACGGGGACAACGGTGCCGGCAACGGCCGGTTGCAAATCACGGTTGGATAATCAGGTTACTGTTCGGTAATCACTCACTTTCATTTTCAAACTTTTAAAACTTTTCAACACACATACTGATGGTCCCAACGGGGACAACTGCAGCGGGCCTCCGCTGACCTTGAGGCGGCTACCACCGCAGGGGGTCGGCCCACTCAGGGACCGAACGGTACATGGGGTTCTCCCTCCATCGGCAGCTCAACCCCGAACCACTGACAGCCGTTAGGAACGGCGGCGGAGGCAGCATACTTGGGACCTCTTCTTCCATCAACGGCATTCTCTCCGGACCCCCGGCTGCGGCGCTGATGTCCGTCTCCCACTCAATCAGGGCTGGTTCTGGGGTTTGGGTGGACTGATCGCGACGCGGCACGGCCGCAGCGGCCCCTTGCTCACGGGCCCCCACTACGGCAACCATTCTGCGCATCTCCACCTTCCAGTCCATCAGCTGCTGCAGGCTCTGCGCCCTCACCTTCAAGCAGAACCGACCCAATTCCCGCTCCAGGCACTCAGCGGTCCCGGCAGGGAGCTCACCCGGGCCGCAGTCTTCAAAGGCTACTCCTCCTCTTTTTCCCCAGAGCTTGGATGCGCCGGTAGCGGGTATTCCCGCGCTCCAATTCAAGGACGCCGCCATTCCTCCATCCGCGTCCCCCTTAGCCTCTTTCCGGCCCCTCCTCTATCGGGGCGGGGTTTTGGCCTTCGCGCCTCCACTACTCGAGAAGACGCTCGAGCGGGAACTTTTCGCGCCAAAGATGGCGGCTTCTGAAATTTTCCGGCCGGACACCTCCAGCGGTAACAAGGCGCACCTCTACTCAACGGCAGAGCGGTAAGATCCTGTTCGTGACGCCAAGTTGTCGCGGGCGGAGGAGGGGACGCTGCGCTCTCCCACTGCTCGGGTCCGGCTGCCGCTGCTGCTGCGGCCGCTGCTGCTGCTCGGTGGCTCGAGCAATGGGCCGGATCCCGGGGACTCGAGCGGCGCTCCTCGCCCGTGAGTGAAAAGGGGATTGGTTTTGGGGATTTATATTGTCCGTGACGCCACCCACGGTTGTGGTGATTGTGTGGACACCACCGCTGCTCTGGACGGGGATCCCGGGAGTGATGGTATGGAGCAGCTAGATGTTAGTTTCCCCCTCCGTGGGTAGAGGTTGGTGGTCCCGGGGCCCAGTGATGGAGTTGGGATGGTTGACAGGCGGGTTATGGGGCCTGTTGAGGTGCAGGGACGCAGGGGCAGCGCAGTGCCGCACGGCACAGAGGTACTCACTCAGCCCAAGGATGATGACGCAGTTCACGGTAAACAAGCGGCTGGTTGGACAGGTCCCTTGGATGGCTGCGGTGTTGATGTTCCCTGCAAGTTAGCGGTGACTGTCTCTTCCCTGCACCTAAATACGGTTGTTGGTAGCGATGGGTTCCCACCGGTAACCAGCTCCTCGGCTTGGATATGGGCCGGAGGAGCCCCTCTTTGCCCGCAGGCGCTGGCCCTGAGGTACTGGTGCCTTGGCGGTGGCGGTGTCCCTCTCTCACGGTTGGACCTTTGCCTTCAATCGGGACTTTGCTGTTTAGAGACCCAGGAGGTCCCCTTCACTGACGGATTTGGCAAATTGTACGGCGACTCCAAGCCTTGCCGGGATCCGAAAGGCCCCTGCCAATGGTGCTGGCCTCACTTTGTGTACCGCTCCGTCCGGTACCGCCGGGCCACCACCCGTCCACGGTCCTTTCGGCAACTCCGATCAGCCTCCACTGCAGACGGTCACCGCCGTCTGTCAACCTTGCTGTCTCGTCCGGGGCACACACTCGGACGCTCTCAGTCAGTTTTTGGTTGCTCTACTGCCAATTCACTGCTCTCACCTCCACTCCTCCACTCCTCTCAACTCAACACTCCAACTAAAACTGCTTGTGTTTCCCTCCTCCAGGACTGTGAACTCCTTGGTGGGTGGAGACCAACCGCCTGGCTCCACCCCTGGTGTGGATTATCAGCCCCTGGGAAAGGCAACAAGGGTTTGTGTTCTGACTACGGTGTTCTTGCAGGTAATGTGGGGTGTGTGGTGATGTTGTGACCTGTGACCCCTGGCTTGCCCAGGGCGTCACATATGCGGCAATTCTGGGCAGCTGCTGACTGATATTGTTAGGCTGTGGGGCTCCCCATAACGTGGAGCTCCCCATCCTGAGAATACCAGCCTTCAGCCGTATGGCTTTATCTGGCTGGTATTAAAATTGGGGGGGGACCGCACGCCGTTTTAGTAAATTATTTAATTATTTATTTCACTGCACAGTATAGACACGCCCACCGGCTGCTGTGATTGGGTGCAGTGAGACACCTGTCACTCAGCGTGGGGGCGTGTCTCACTGCAACCAATCATAGGCGCCGGTGGGCGGGGAAAGCAGGGAATACGAGATTGTTTAATGAGCGGCCGGCTTTTTCAAAATAGTAAAAGCCGCCGGAGTTTAGAGAACAGCCGTGCAGCGCCGCGCCGGGGATCGGTGAGTATGAGAGAGGGCTGCTAACTTCAGTCACTCGGGGGATTAGTGGTCACCGGTGAGTCCTTCAGTCACTTCT
Organism: Anomaloglossus baeobatrachus; assembly: GCF_048569485.1. Classification (NCBI taxonomy): domain Eukaryota; kingdom Metazoa; phylum Chordata; class Amphibia; order Anura; family Aromobatidae; genus Anomaloglossus; species Anomaloglossus baeobatrachus. The sequence goes on along the minus strand of NC_134359.1, from coordinate 14,723,897 downwards.
CTACATCGGTTTAGGGACAGTGTTAGTATCATTAGGTAGAGCCGTCGCGGAACGGGGGCATCGCTAACTTTAGGATGTGTTAACTCCGTCGTTAGGTAGGGCATTCCTAGGGCCCAGTGTTAATTTGTTTTGTTTTTTTTAGGGCTATCCTGCCGCCCCCACTATTTTTACTGTTTGATCCATCTGCTCTTGGTCTCCTTGATGTCATCATCCATCTCCACACTAATCATATTTATATACACTAATCTTGTCCCTTTTCCATGGGTTTTCCTCCCCCTTGCTCTTACCAGTCCTTGTTTCTCCTGCCAAATACCCATGAGCTTTAATTATGTTCCAATTTTGTCTTGGTTCATTTCAGGCCTAAAGCAATTGTTATCAGCGGGCATGATTGTTACCCGTTTTTGATACACGTATTGTTTTGGGTTATCCTTTTGTCTTTTAGGGGTGATTCTAATTGCTTGTCATGTGACCCCTTTATTTCCATAGCACTCTATTGTGCACACTACCATATACTGCCTATCTCATATAACATCTCTTGTATGTTCATGTGATTGCTTCAGGATTTAAGGACGTTTGGGCTGTTATTTATCTGCTCCGTGGGCGGTATCAGATGAGTGGGGCACGCATGCTTTGTACCTCCTACTCACTACTCGTTCGTCACTGTGTTATGACCTCTCAGTGGGACGTGCTGTTTTTTCACGTGTCCACCCCACGTGCGTTTGTTGTCATGGGCCCTGCTGCTATGTATACAATCAGGTGTGCATGCGCTGTTACGCCCCGTCCCTCTGGCCGCACGCGGACGCGCGATTAGCCCCGCTTGTCATCGGCCTTACTGTGTGCACATGTTTTCAAAACATAGCATGCAATCATCGCTGCACGCTATTTCAGGCACATGTTTTCATTCTTGCCATTTAGGCTAGTTTCACACTTGCGTTCAGCGCATTCCGTCACTATGGAGAATAGCGCAGTCCCTTAACGGACTGCGCTATTCTCCATAGAGTTGTATGGGCGACGCACTGTAACGCACGTGTCTGCGTTGCATCAACTGGACGACGCAGCGTCGTTATTTTGACGCTGCGTCGGGCGGGTGGAACGCTGCATGTAGCGTTTTTCTGCGCTTGGCGGAGTGTCAAAAAAACGCAACCTGCAGGAATCCGTTAGGCATCCGTTGTTTTTATAATGGACGCCTATGGTGGCGGATTCCGTTAGAATGCGTCATTTGACGGATTCCGTTAACGCAGCTGTCTTTACACAACTGCGCATGCTCAGATGTGTAAAGTCAAGGAAAAAAAACTACAACGGATTGCGTTATTTTGTACGATCTGTAGCATGCGTTGTGCCACTATATGCAACGCATCCGTCACACAACGCAATGCTACGGAAGCCGTCGAACGCAAGTGTGAAACTAGCCTTATTTAATTGAGCTTTATACACTCCATAACGGGCGCATGCGTGGTACATGCCTTGTGCCCGACTAGGTCACGTGACTCTGATCAGCCAATGAGCGCACAATTGGTGTTCCCCGCCTCTAATTAAACTTTTGATTCACCTCAATCTGGTCAGGTGTCTACCTCTGCACAAGAGGTTCCTTACCCTTGGCTCTACAGTCCAGAAAAGCTCCCCTGATGAGTTGGACACAACGAAACGTGCAGGGAGAACTGGAGCACGCCTTCAATGGATCTCAATCTGAGGGGTTTGTGGTAGCTCGGTATTAAATAGCTCCCCCTCTGCGATCCTTTTTTTCACCATAGATATTCCGGTGAGACAATTCCATGTTTGCCTTGTATATGTAGCTTTATGCTAGCCTCTGCAATTGTAAACAGGGAAAGAAAGAACGCGACCAAATGCCGATTGTGCAAAAAGTGAGATCTTTATTGTGACAGGGAAGGTAAAAGCTGCGGCACAGCCACAGGACTCCCCCTGACGAAGGCTTGGACGCCGAAACGGCCGTCAGGTGACGCAGGTCACAGCGGTCTCTGTGATTTTTGTCTGCCAGGTATGTTCGGTTAGCTTATACGGTGCAATTGTTTTCCATCTTGTACACTTGTATGCGTAACCCATTTGACCTATTATGGTCCGGTTACCTTGCATTGAATGCCCCTGGTGGACAATGTTTTCTATCCCAATGAGTATGGGTTGGCACTAATTTTAGTGTTGTAGTTCTTTACATTATATATTCTAACTTGGATCGCTTGTGCCTTGCTCTTCCACTTGTGGCTGTGCCGCAGCTTTTACCTTCCCTGTCACAATAAAGATCTCACTTTTTGCACAATCGGCATTTGGTCGCGTTCTTTCTTTCCCTGTTTATAATGTTTATTAGCGACCTGCCTGGGTCCTTACATCTCACCATGTAAATGTTATACTTAAATTATTATATATTGTACTGTATTGATCATGGTGTGGCCTTGGTTTATATTTGCTAGCCTCTGCAATTGTATATTGTCAGTAGGCCTTCTGTGTGATTTTCTGATATAGGTTAGCTGACCTTTGCTGTATTTGCAGCTCCCTTACTATCGGATCATCACCTTATGGTGTTTGTCTGTGAATTTCCCCTGTTTTTAAAAGGACTAATACAAGTTACATTTTAATTTTTACCCTGCTATTTCCCACGTATAATCCAATTGGGTATCTGCTCCCGCTATTTTTATATTCTAATGAACTCTCCCATCAGGCACCGACTTTCCTATTGAAAACCTGGAAAATTGCAATACAAAATGAAAAACTGAAAAATCTCTCCAGAGAATGAGCGTTTCCTGAATAATTTCTACTGGAAAACTTGGTTTTGACCTAAAAACGCCTTCATGGTAGTGTAGGGTAACATGGGTGGACCAAAGGGCACTTTACACGCTGCGATGTCGCTAGCAAGATCGCAAGCGATCGTACCCGCCCCCGTCGGTTGTGCGACACGGGCAAATCGCTGCCCGTGGTGCACAACCTCTCTTAACCCCGTCACACGCACTTACCTGCCCTGCGACGTCGCTCTGGCTGGCGATCCGCCTCCTTTCTAAGGGGGCGGTTCGTGCGGCGTCACAGTGACGTCACATGGCAGCCGTCCAATAGAAGTCGAGGGGCGGAGATGAGCGGGATGTAACATCCCGCCCACCTCCTTCCTTCCTCATAGCAGCCGGCGGCAGGTAAGGAGATGTTTCTCGCTCCTGCGGTGTCACACGCTGCAATTTCGCTACCGGTGCCGGATGTGCCTCACTAACGACGTGACCCCGATGATATATCGGTAGCGCTGTCACAGCATGTAAAGCACCCCTTACAGTTAGGTCCATTTATATTTGGACAGAGACAACATTTCTCACATTTTTCTGTACATTACCACAATGGATTTATATGCAGTTGTAGTTCATACTTTCAGCTTTAATACAGTGGGATGAACAAAATGACTGCATAAAAATGTGAGGAACTAAAGCATTATTTAATCTCAATCCCTTAATTTCAGGGGCTCAAAAGTCATTGGCCAAATTCAATATTTGAAAATAAATGCTTGGTTGAAAACCCTTTGTTGGCAATGATGGCCTGAAGTTTTGAGCTCACGGCCATCACCAGAGATTGTGTTTCCTCCTTTTTAATGCTCTGCAACGCCTTTACTGCTGCGATTGCAGTTGCTAGTTGTTTGTGGGCCTTTCTGTCAGAAGTTCAGTCTTTAACAAGTGAAATGCGGCTCTATGGGGTGAGGACTCGGCCATTCAATAATTCAGTAATATATTGGGAACACCTAGCTGACCCCCCTATGAAGTGATATAATAATAGAATAGTAACACTAGAACAATAAAAAAAAAAAAAAAATATATATATATATATATATATATATATATATATATATATCTGAATATGCATACTACTCTGAATTTGACATGTTTGTCATGATGATAAAATACAACAAGTGAAACACAAGTGTGTCGAGAATATCAAGCTCCTGGAAGAAGCATTGCTAATGCGAAATGTGCGTTGGGTGTAGGGAACACCGACATACTCTTTCTTTGCTCCCGTTTTGTAGGTATACTTTGTACCACTATGGGACCATATTTATATGTATATACTATGTGATGTAAATTTTGTTTGATATGCTCTTGCAAATTAGTTTTTGTCGGTGTTAATATTGAGCATTGCTAGTTTGCCCGATTTTGTGACTGTGATATTGTGATAGTATTATGAAACACCGACTAAATCAGTGAACACTCTGTATCTTCTTTCATGGAGCCTTCTCTTTATGGCAGATTTGGATATTGATACGCCTACAGTGCCTACAAGTAGTATTCAACCCCCTGCAGATTTAGCAGGTTTACACATTCGGAATTAACTTGGCATTGTGACATTTGGACTGTAGATCAGCCTGGAAGTGTGAAATGCAGCAAAAAAGAATGTTATTTCTTTTTATTATTTTTTTTTAAATTGTGAAAAGTTTATTCAGAGGGTCATTTATTATTCAATCCCTCAAACCACCAGAATTCTGTTTGGTTCCCCTAAAGTATTAAGAAGTATTTCAGGCACAAAGAACAATGAGCTTCACATGTTTGGATTAATTATCTCTTTTTCCAGCCTTTTCTGACTAATTAAGACCCTCCCCAAACTTGTGAACAGCACTCATACTTGGTCAACATGGGAAAAACAAAGGAGCATTCCAAGGCCATCAGAGACAAGATCGTGGAGGGTCACAAGGCTGGCAAGGAGTACAAAACCCTTTCCAAGGAGTTGGGCCTACCTGTCTCCACTGTTGGGAGCATCATCCGGAAGTGGAAGGCTTATGGAACTACTGTTAGCCTTCCACGGCCTGGACAGCCTTTGAAAGTTTCCACCCGTGCAGAGGCCAGGCTTGTCCGAAGAGTCAAGGCTAACCCAAGGACAACAAGGAAGGAGCACCGGGAAGATCTCATGGCAGTGGGGACATTGGTTTCAGTCAATACCATAAGTAACGTACTCCACCGCAATGGTCTCTGTTCCAGACGAGCCCGTAAGGTACCTTTACTTTCAAAGTGTCATGTCAAGGCTTGTCTACAGTTTGCTCATGATCACTTGGAGGACTCTGAGACAGACTGGTTCAAGGTTCTCTGGTCTGATGAGACCAAGATCGAGATCTTTGGTGCCAACCACACACGTGACGTTTGGAGACTGGATGGCACTGTATACGACCCCAAGAATACCATTCCTACAGTCAAGCATGGTGGTGGCAGCATCATGCTGTGGGGCTGTTTCTCAGCCAAGGGGCCTGGCCATCTAGTCCGCATCCATGGGAAGATGGATAGCACGGCCTACCTGGAGATTTTGGCCAAGAACCTCCGCTCCTCCATCAAGGATCTTAAGATGGGTCGTCATTTCATCTTCCAACAAGACAACGACCCAAAGCACACAGCCAAGAAAACCAAGGCCTGGTTCAAGAGGGAAAAAATCAAGGTGTTGCAGTGGCCTAGTCAGTCTCCTGACCTTAACCCAATTGAAAACTTGTGGAAGGAGCTCAAGATTAAAGTCCACATGAGACACCCAAAGAACCTAGATAACTTGCAGAAGATCTGCATGGAGGAGTGGGCCAAGATAACTCCAGAGACCTGTGCCGGCCTGATCAGGTCTTATAAAAGACGATTATTAGCTGTAATTGCAAACAAGGGTTATTCCACAAAATATTAAACCTAGGGGTTGAATAATAATTGACCCACACTTTTATGTTGAAAATTTATTAAAATTTAACTGAGCAACATAACTTGTTGGTTTGTAAGATTTATGCATCTGTTAATAAATCCTGCTCTTGTTTGAAGTTTGCAGGCTCTAACTTATTTGCATCTTATCAAACCTGCTAAATCTGCAGGGGGTTGAATACTACTTGTAGGCACTGTACATCCTGGAGCGTGTTGTACCCTTGGGTGGATGTTGTGAATGTTTTTTTCTTCACCATGGTAATTATTCTGTAATCATGCATCACTGTTGCCTTCCATGAACATCCAGGTCTTTTTACATTGTTGAGGTCACCAGTGCTTTCTTTCTTTCTCAGGATGTACCAAACTGTAGATTTAGCCACTGCTAATATTGTAGCAATTTTTCAGATGGGTTTTCTTGTTTTGGCAGATAAAGGATGGCTGGTTTCTCCGGCATGGAGAGCTCCTCTTACCACATGTTTACTTCTCAGTAAAAACATCAGAATGCAGCACCACACCTCAAATCATTTCCAGACCTTTTATGTGCTTAATTGAGAACGAAAAAACAAAGGAATTCCGCCCATGGCCCATGAGACCACCGGAGAGTAAATTGTCCAATTACTTTTGGGCCCTAAAGTAATTGGACAATTGACCAACCAGGGTGGTTAAAACCAGAGTGGCCAATGTAAAGGAGCTGAAACTCCTAAATCCTACATCAAATTTTAATGTGGATCCCCCAAATGAAAGCGAAAAGTCTGGACTTTATGTCCATTATATAACTATAATTGGAATACAGTGCCTTGCGAAAGTATTCGGCCCCCTAGAATTTTTCAACATTTCCCCACATTTCAGGCTTCAAACATAAAGATAAAAAATGTAAGTTCTGGTGAAGAATCAACAACAAGTGGACACAATTGTGAAGATGGACAAAATGTATTGCTTATTTTAAACTCTGTAAAAAATAAATAACTGAAAACTGGGGCGTGCGAGAGAGAGAGAGAGACAAAAATAAAAACGGATCCGGATTGTGCACCCGGAATCCCGCGTCCAGGTCGGACTCGGATCGGGTACTCAAACCGTGCGGATCCGGATTTTGCCGATCCGGATCCGCTCAACACTAATGATAAATATAAGCCCCTCCTTACAGAAACATCTCCTTATCTGCGTCTCAGTGTTCTGTGTAAACTGCAGAGAGCATCATGAAGACCAAGGAACACAACAGGCAGGTCCATGATACTGTTGTGGAGAAGTTTAACACTAGAACGACTGGACCCGTTACACCTATATAGAAATACATAGTGCAAAGTAGTCAAAATGACTACCTCAGTAGTTCTAGTGTTAAAGCCGGATTTGGTTACAAAAAGATTTCCACAACTTTAAACATCCCAAGGAGCCCTGTGCAAGCGATCATATTGAAATGGAAGGAGCATCATACCACTGCAAATCTACCAAGACCCGGCCGTCCATCCAAACTGTCATCTCACACAAGGAGGAGACTGATCAGAGATGCAGCCAAGAGGCCCATGATCAATCTGGATGATCTGCAGAGATCTACAGCTGAGGGGGGAGAGTCTGTCCATAGCACAACAATCAGTCGTACACTGCACAAATCTGGCCTTTATGGAAGAGTGGCAACAAGAAAGCCATTTCTCAAAGATATCCATAAAAAGTGTTGTTTAAAATTTGCCACAAACCACCGGGAGACACCAAACATGTGGAAGAAGGTGCTCTGCTCAGATGAAACCAAAATCACACTATTTGGGCACAATGCCAAACGATATGTTTGGCGTAAAAGCAACACAGCTCCTCACCCTGAACACACCATCCCCACTGTCAAACATGGTGGTAGCAGCATCATGGTTTGGGCCTGCTTTTCTTCAGCAGGGACAGTGAAGATGGGTAAAATTGATGGGAAGATGGATGGAGCCAAATACATGACCATTCTTGAAGAAAAACCTGTTGGAGTCTGCAAAAGACCTGAGACTGGGACGGAGATTTGTCTTCCAACAAGACAATGATCCCAAACATAAAGCAAAATCTACAATGGAATGGTTCACAAATAACCGTATCCAGGTGTTAGAATGGCCAAGTCACAGTCCAGACCTGAACCCAATCGAGAATCTGTGGAAAGAGCTGAAAACTGCTGTTCACAAACGCCTCCATCCAACCTCGCTCAGCTCCAGCTGTTTACAAAGGAAGAATGGGCGAGAATTTCACCTCTCCATGTGCAAAACTGATAGACACATACCCCAAGAGACTGCAGCTGTAATCGCAGCAAAAGGGGGCGCTACAAAGGATTCACTTACAGGGGATGAATAATATTGCACGCAACAATTTGCAGGTATTTATTTTTTATAAAAGTTTAAAATAAGCAATAAATTTCCTTCCTCTTCACAATTGTGTCACTTGTTGTTGATTCTTCCCCAGAACATGAACATTTTATCTTTATGTTTGAAGCCTGAAATGTGGGAAAAGGTTGAAAAATTCAAGGGGGACGAATACTTTCGCAAAGCACTGTATGTTTTAGTAAACAAGTAAAAAAAACCATTTGTGCCAGTGTCCAAATATATATGGACCTAATTGTATCATTGGTGCAAACTGTGCAGCTGCACAGGGTCCCGGTGGTAAGGGACAGGGGCCCGGTGGTAAGGGACAGGGGCCTCGTGGTAAGGGACAGGGGCCTCGTGGTAAGGGACAGGGGCCTCGTGGTAAGGGACGGGGGCCTCGTGGTAAGGGACAGGGGCCCGGTGGTAAGGGACAGGGGCCTCGTGGTAAGGGACAGGGGCCTCGTGGTAAGGGACGGGGGCCTCGTGGTAAGGGACAGGGGCCTCGTGGTAAGGGACAGGGACCCGGTGGTAAGGGACAGGGGCCCGGTGGTAAGGGACAGGGGCCTCGTGGTAAGGGACAGGGGCCCGGTGGTAAGGGACAGGGGCCCGGTGGTAAGGGACAGGGGCCTCGTGGTAAGGGACGGGGGCCTCGTGGTAAGGGACGGGGGCCTCGTGGTAAGGGACAGGGACCCGGTGGTAAGGGACAGGGGCCTGGTGGTAAGGGACAGGGGCCTCGTGGTAAGGGACAGGGGCCTCGTGGTAAGGGACAGGGGCCCGGTGGTAAGGGACAGGGGCCCGGTGGTAAGGGACAGGAGCCTCGTGGTAAGGGACAGGGGCCTGGTGGTAAGGGACAGGGGACTCGTGGTAAGGGACAGGGGCCCGGTGGTAAGGGACAGGGGCCTGGTGGTAAGGGACAGGGGCCCGGTGGTAAGGGACAGGGGCCCGGTGGTAAGGGACAGGGGACTCGTGGTAAGGGACAGGGGCCCGGTGGTAAGGGACAGGGGCCTGGTGGTAAGGGACAGGGGCCCGGTGGTAAGGGACAGGGGACTCGTGGTAAGGGACAGGGCGTGGTAAGGGACAGGGGCCCGGTGGTAAGGGACAGGGGCCTGGTGGTAAGGGACAGGGGCCTGGTGATAAGGGACAGGGGCCCGGTGGTAAGGGACAGGGGACTCGTGGTAAGAAAAAGGGGCCCGGTGGTAAGGGACAGGGGCCCGGTGGTAAGGGACAGGGGCCTCGTGGTAAGGGACAGGGGCCAGGTGGTAAGGGATAGGGGCCAGGTGGTAAGGGACAGGGGCCCGGTGGTAAGGGACAGGGGCCCGGTGGTAAGGGACAGGGGCCTCGTGGTAAAGGACAGGGGCCAGGTGGTAAGGGACAGGGGCCCGGTGGTAAGGGACAGGGGCCCGGTAGAAAGGGACAGGGGCCTGGTGGTAAGGGACAGGGGCCTGGTGGTAAGGGACAGGGGCCCGGTGGTAAGGGACAGGGGCCCGGTGGTAAGGGACAGGGGCCTGGTGGTAAGGGACAGGGGCCTGGTGGTAAGGGACAGGGGACTCGTGGTAAGAGAAAGGGGCCCGGTGGTAAGGGACAGGGGCCCGGTTGTAAGGGACAGGGGCCTCGTGGTAAGGGACAGGGGCCAGGTGGTAAGGGATAGGGGCCAGGTGGTAAGGGACAGGGGCCCGGTGGTAAGGGACAGGGGCCTCGTGGTAAAGGACAGGGGCCAGGTGGTAAGGGACAGGGGCCCGGTGGTAAGGGACAGGGGCCCGGTGGTAAGGGACAGGGGCCCGTTGGTAAGGGACAGGGGCCTGGTGGTAAGGGACAGGGGACTCGTGGTAAGGGACAGGGGACTCGTGGTAAGGGACAGGGGCCCGGTGGTAAGGGACAGGGGCCCGGTGGTAAGGGACAGGGGCCCGTTGGTAAGGGACAGGGGCCTGGTGGTAAGGGACAGGGGCCCGGTGGTAAGGGACAGGGGACTCGTGGTAAGGGACAGGGGACCCGTGGTAAGGGACAGGGGCCCGGTGGTAAGGGACAGGGGCCCGGTGGTAAGGGACAGGGGCCTGGTGGTAAGGGACAGGGGCCCGGTGGTAAGGGACAGGGGCCCGGTGGTAAGGGACAGGGGACTCGTGGTAAGGGACAGGGGACTCGTGGTAAGGGACAGGGGACTCGTGGTAAGGGACAGGGGCCTGGTGATAAGGGACAGGGGCCTGGTGATAAGGGACAGGGGCCTGGTGATAAGGGACAGGGGCCCGGTGGTAAGGGACAGGGGCCCGGTGGTAAGGGACAGGGGCCAGGTGGTAAGGGACAGGGGCCAGGTGGTAAGGGACAGGGGCCTGGTGGTAAGGGACAGGGGCCCGGTGGTAAGGGACAGGGGCCCGGTGGTAAGGGACAGGGGTCCGGTGGTAAGGGGCCACTTCACCTGCTTGTTTCGAGCACTGGAGTATCTTAGTGCTCGCTCATCATTAGTCCTCCGCTCTAAGCTCTGGTCCTGGGTTCTGGCAGGGTCTCTCCTGGTTTGTGCTTTAGTCTTGGCACGGGTGGTCAGCGCTGTGTGAGAAGGGGGCTGGCTGAATCCTCATGCTTTGTCTATGGCGTGGCACCGGGGGTGATGGGGGCTCGTGGATTCAGCGGTCAGCCGGCTCCTCCACATTGGAGCACAATCTCTCTCCCGGGACCGGACCTTTCAGATAAAGATCTGGGCACATTAGTACGTTCCGTTTATACAAGTCACTACATAAAGCATACACTGGGTGACGTCACTTTTTTCCGCCGGACTCTGAGGGGCACTGCAGCCAGAAACTTGAGATGCTGCCCCCTGACTGCTGGCCCCTATGCATGTTTAAATAGAGGTCTCCCCCTAGAAAGACACTGACCTGCCGCCCCCGCCTCCTGTGGTGTGACTGGCCTAAGCCCCGCCTCCTGTATACATATCACTGTGCTGCCCAGCTTCCAGCCTCTCGGCTGCAGGACCCGGACCTGTTTGGGCAGCCGGACACAGGGACCCGCTCCTGGAGGCGGAATGAGAGCTATCAGCAGGGAGGTAAGCGTTTCAGCTCACAGCGCTGTTAGCTGTGAGCGGCTCCCTCTCTGCTGAGGCACAAGCGATGTGTGACCGGTGAGCGCGGCGTTCTAAGGGAACTACCCGCCCGCTGGTCCGCTTGTGCTCGCCATTATTTAACACCCTCGCCACCCCCCCCACCCCCCCCCCCCTCACCCCACCCCCACCCCCCTTCTCCTCCCCTAAAATCAGCATGGAGGAAAGCGTTCTGCTCACGGCGCTGTTTGCTGTGAGCGGCTCCCTCCCTGCTGAGGCTCAAGCTACGTGCGCCGGCGAGCGGCGTTCTGAGGGAACTACCCGCCCGCCGGTCAGCTTGAGCCGCCATTAAGTTTGAAAAAGAGCGCTTCGCGCTCTTTGTCATTGGCCCCGCCCACCCGCCGCCCAGCCACCGCCGACCAGACACCGTCGCCAGTGCCGAGGAGGAGCTGGGTAGGGCTGTGTGCGCTCTGCACGGCACCTAAAAGGTGTGCCTCAGAGCGCAGCTGAAAAGCTGCGTTCTGAGGCGCATGGTGCCGGCGGAGAACGTGCGCTCTGCCTGCAGCTCCTGCCATAGACAGAGCAGGAGCTGCCGGCGGAGCGCACGGAAGTGACATGTCACTTCTTAGAACACAGCGATTCGGGCAGCAGCTGAATCGCTGCGTTCTACTATGCAACGTGCGTACGGCCTCTGCACAGTCTCCATAGACTCTGCAGGGGACGCAGGACGCATGAATTAGGCACACAGCCTAATTGAAGTGCAGACTCAGTGCAGTCCCTGTCGCAGCGCAGGTTGGAGGCACGGTAGGGGGGAATGTAGTATGCAGGCACTAACCTGCAAGAGCTCAAATCACCCCATCCCACACGCACTGAACTTCCCCTCCCCTCCGTTTGTATGCCCCGGGAATGCCAAGGGGGCTAGCCTGGGAATGAACCAGGGACCATGTGGGTCTCCCAGTGAGCGGGCGGGTTAAGGGATTCTGTTAGGACTTCAATGTTCAAATTGAGGGGGGCTGGTAGTGAACAGGGGCAAGAAGCAACAGTCAGCAGGTGGCATGTTTTCCCTCCTGCTGATACCACACCTACACCAAGCCCCCTCCCAGGCCAAAACACACTCCATTTGACATTATGACAATGGTGACTGTTAACAGCCCCTCCCCGTTGTCACACAGTGGGTTTCAGCATGTTATGGCGGCGGTGGGTGCGGTGCCGACTATCGCGTTGTACGGTCATGTGCAGGGGTCACGGTAGCAAGCTTTGGCACGGGTAGCCATCATGTCCGGAGTCTGTCATCTTCACCATTGGATAGGTGTGAGCGTCGTCGTAGCAGGCGTTACGTGGGTGGAGCTAGATCCAGTCGTCTTGTCATTCCCTGAATCACCAGGTGAGTACCCTGATGGGGAGTGCGGGGTGGGATAAGTCCCCCTTGGGAGGATAACGTGATGTCACAGGTAACAGGCTTCCCGCCCAGCTCTACATGTTGTCACTAAGTTATTTATAACAAACAATGTTATTGGTGCTGAGGGAATCGCCCTCCCCCCTTTTTTCTGGTAAAAGCTGTGATGGTATCTAGCATTCCTACCCCTTGTAGACAGCATTCCACAATCTACCCGCTCTAACTGTAAAGAAGCTTTCCCTATTTCGGAGGATTAAGTTTGGTGACAGTTTATTTATATTGACCCCACGGGTATTTATACAAATTATTATTATTTATTATGCGCCATATAATTCATGGCGCTTTGCATGCGAAAGGGGTTTTTACATAATACGTACCAGTATAATAATCATAAACCGTACAAGGCACAGACAGGTACAGGAGGAGAGAGGACCCTGCCCGCGAGGGCTCACAGTCTACAGGAGGAGAGAGGACCCTGCCCGCGAGGGCTCACAGTCTACAGGGGATAGGTGAGGATACAGTAGATGAGGGCAGAGCTGATTGTGCGGCGCTGTATCAGACGGAGGGTTACGGCAGCTTGTAGGCTTGTCGGAAGAGGTACAAATGAGATATCCTCTGAGACGTCTTTCAAAAATTAAACATATCTTAATTTTTCAACCTTAGTTTAATACAGGCGGCTCCATTCCTTGTAATAATCTTGTTGCCACCGGTTAACTGACCCTTCAAGTGATTTAGTGATTAGTGACAATATTATGGGATCACGGGATCTAACCCCCCTGTTTTACCCCTAATGTCATGCTGTAATTGAAAGAAGGGATCGATATTGGCCACAGATAGTTTTATCGAAATGTGAGAAGTATATTTCTGTACAGTTGCATGGTTTGATTGTTTTTCTAAAACTGCTTCTTTTTTGTAGTGAAGTAATTTTCATCCTTTTGTACTAGATTTTCCCTCTTTGGTTAATTACGTATGTTTTAATTGGTTTTCCTTACCGTAAGAACCGAAAATAAACAAGTGAGATGGGAAAACCGGCAAGGTTAGCTATTCGCAGAATAATTATGCCCGCTAATATTTTCTGGACAATTACTTCCACATACATATTCTAAAAGGTATAAATTCGCTTTTAGTTTTTGTGTGCGTTGCATGGATTGGGGACGCTGCCCCATCGGGGCTTACGGTCTGGATTCCCTATCTGTATGTTTATGGGGGTGTGGGAGGAGGCTAGAGTGCCCGGAGTAGACCCACGCAGTCACGGGGAGAACGTACAGGCTCCTTGCGGATGGTGTCCTTGGCGGGATTTGGGCCCAGGTCCCCAGGGCTGCAGCTAGCCACTGAGCTACCGTGCCATGCCATAATAGTTTCAAGAGCAGGAACAGACAGAGTTGTAGATGGAGTATTACGGCGTTGCAGGGCCAGCTGTTTGGGATCATTTGCGATTCAAAGTGTTTATATAGTTATATATATATATATATAAAAAAAAAAAAAAAATGCTCCTTATGCTGGGCCCGGGGGGACATGGTCCATTAACCTAACTTTGATTGCGCCTTTCCCCCTATTTCGGTTCCAGCTACACAAAAAGGGGGGTGGACTGGGAAATAGGAGAATGACCAGTGGTCCGACGATGCCGGTGGGTAAAAGCCTTAACCAACTACAGCCCTTTCCTCGAATAAGTAATCAGGCTGATTAGGTTTTTGTGGCTTGGAATGATTATGGGTCAACGCAGGGTTGAAGGCAAAACAGGCATCTGGTTTCCGGGTTAGTATCGGGCACCTTATTGCAATCCCAATCTCAGGTATTTTGGTAACTCAACCCACCAGCAGGATCAAGGTTGGAGTTCTCAGCTAGATGGTGGGGTGCTCGGTGAAGTTAGGCCTATGATCCGGGCCTCCATTTGCATTGACCTGACGGTTCGATGGTACGTTATTCAGCGGGTGTTGCTCTGGTGGTTGATGTGCGTGACAATTTTACAAGCCACCCTCTAGTAATACACGCCCTGCAGTATTCAGCGAATGTGCACCAATTTCGGTTGCAAGCAAACTGTTACGAGGTCGGTCTTCCCATTTTTAAATTGCGGAACGGTACTGAAGCGATGAGGGTCTTGTGGGGTGAAAGGTATTGAAGGGTTGGATGATTATGGTAAGCGAGTGGAGCACAGTAGGCCTATTCTTTTTTAGCCGAAGATTGTTTGTTTTGTTTTTAAAAAAAAAAAAAAAAAAAAGAAAAAGAAAAAAGTGGGGGTTTGGATTGTTCGCCCCATTGCAAATCTATACATTGATATTTTGGATCTTTTTCCCTCACTCGGCGGGTGTCCCGACGTTGTCGTTTATGTCTCTTAGGCGAGCGGGTGTATGGGACCAGTTTTTACCCATGACGACGGCCCTTCATTTTAGCGTTACGTAGTTTGTCCTCCATTTTGTGGGCTGGTTTTTGGTTGGTAATGCGACGGTTACTCGTTATTTTGGTGTTTGCCAGCCGTGGTACCCGGCACGTACTCTCCCAGAGTTGGGGTGCTACAAGGCTTCAGGAGCCAGCATACATGAGCACAGTTTTCAGTGGACCAGGTAACGACAATGGAAATGCATTATGAGGGACGTCAGGTCGGAGTTGGTTTTTTGAAATCGGGTTTTATTCGACACGTAAGGAGATTCAGAACAGCGTACAGGGCTAATGTAAAATGACATGATTGTGATTTGTTTATCCAAAAAAAAAAAAAAAAAAAAATTTTTTGTGGGTTTTTGTCAGTACCACCTTGGAGAGACGAGGTGTTTGATGGTTACGAGAATTCCCTGTTCTGACAGTGTTTTTGCCTTTCAGATCCAAGTCGGCCCAGTGATTGGGTCCGAGGTTACTTCCATGTATGTTGTCTGCGAGGAGAGCGGATCTTCGCCTCTTCGCCTTGGTGGTCGGTTCTTGGTTCCTGTTACAGTGAAAGTAATTGGAGAGGTTGCCGGGGCTTGGCTCAGCGGTGGGTTTATCGGAGGGGACCAAGATTGCGTGAGCTCTCTTTTCTACAACCGACTTGGTGATACACATAGGCTTCAAGTATCTGGTCCAAGGCCGTCTAGCTAGGCCTCTTACCCTTATCCGGTCAGAGAGGTACAAGTTTCCCTGTTTTAGTGCGGAGTGTTACAACGATCCGGTCGAAGGTTACCCTCTGGCCCAGGGGGATTGGAGCTATGGAAGAATGTGATAAGGATCTCTCCTGGCGCATGGTCGATCAGGGCCTACCCAAGTTGTGCTGTTAATAAAGTGTTTTTTAAAAAAAAAAAAAAAAAAGAGGTTGTTGGTCTGGCACCGCCAGCTGGAAGGCAATATTTGGCTGTCCTTAAGCTCGGATGGGTACACCCCAAATGATGATGTTGTGGATATGGTGGTTGCGGAAATGCCTGGGACGGCTCAGGTATTTCAGTTTTTGGGGGGGGTCGCAGCTTGCTGGCGCGGTGCTGCTCCTTGGCGGAAGGGGTAGAAAAAGTGGTGGTGAAATACCCGCGCCGGACGGCCGGAAGGCGGTACATTTACCTGAACCCCGTGATGTTGGCAAGTTAATGCCTGGTTTAAAGCTGCGACCAAATTTTATGCCAAAAGATGAGAGTGGTTTTTTCTCCATGCCTCTCTCCAAAATGGAAAATTCAAATAAAAGTATTTTAATTTATAAGAGAACGGTGTCGTGTCTTTCTAGGGGGGAAAAATGGTGGTAGTTGGGTCCTGGCAGTCTTCTCTGTATAACTGCCCTGATGGAGTGACAGAAGTTGCGTTTCTGAGCCCACCCCCCGGGGGTTTAATACTTTCGCACGTGGCTCAGTCGCTGTCTCTGCAGCACAATTTTTGGGTTGTAATAAAATCACTCGTTGCTTGTCTTGTTAGTAAACTGTGATACAAGACGTCAGATATTCCGCGGCTCGGAGCCGTCTGAGGATTGTGCTGCCACTTCTCAGAAACGCTAATTAATGATTCAAAGGTGCAACGCGTCCATCCCAGTCATGGCGGAGTCATCGGGCCACAGTCACGGAGGATCCGGCCGCCGCGCCGGGCACGGAGCTCCACACAGGAGTCAGAAGACAGACTGAAATAATCCAGAAGAGAGCGTGCCAGGAAGGGGTTAACCCGAGTTACAGTAAAGCGGATGATGAGTTATATTCTGAACTCCCACCCGATAGAAAGGAAAACAATCATCTGCAAATCCTGCGCGGAATATAAATGAGGAGAAACAAACGTAGGTGGACACTTCATGTAATAGCTATGCATAATGTATTAGTAATTACACAACTGCTGTATGGGAGCGGTTATGTAACGCTATGGCGGTATTATCCCAGCAAGACGCTTAAGGGGGAAATGCCAAGACACTGAATCACAATCATACTTAAAGGAGGTGTCCACTTTCAGGACAGTCGATCACAAATGCTGTGAAATATCGAAATACTAAACAAAGCAGGTCCTCGCTCCCCCGGGGTCCGGCCCCAACCCCGCTGCTGCTCTGGGCCCTGTGATTGGCTGCAGCAGTGACGTCACATTAACCAATGACTGAGCACAATGGCTCATTCCATGCACCCAAGCACAGCTACTAAGCCCAGTGATAGTCTGCAGTGGTGACATCATATTGACCAATGACTGAGCCTGATGACTCATTCCATGCACCCCAGCACAGCTGCTAAGCCTGATGATTGGCTGCAGTGGTGACATCATATTGGCCAATGACTGAGCTCGATGGCTCATTCCATGCACCCCAGCACAGCTACTAAGCCCAGTGATAGTCTGCAGTGGTGACATCATATTGACCAATGACTGAGTCTGATGACTCATTCCATGCACCCCAGCATAGCTGCTAAGCCTGATGATTGGCTGCAGTGGTGATGTCATATTGGCCAATGACTGAGCTCGATGGCTCATTCCATGCACCCCGGCATAGCTGCTAAGCCCAGTGATTGGTTGCAGTGATGACATCATATTGACCAATGACTGAGCCTGATGACTCATTCCATGCACCCAAGCACAGCTACTAAGCCCGGTGATTGGCTGCAGTGGTGACGTCACATTGACCAATGACTGAGCTCGATGGATCATTCCATGCACCCCAGCACAGCTGCTAAGCCCAGTGATTAGTTGCAGTGATGACATTATATTGACCAATGACTGAGCCTGATGACTCATTCCATGCACCCCAGCACAGCTGCTAAGCCTGATGATTGACTGCAGTGGTGACGTCATATTGGCCAATGACTGAGCTCAATGGCTCATTCTATGCACTTCAGCACAGCCTCAGTGCCCAGTGGTTGGCTGCAGAGGGGACATCACATCGGCCAATGATTGTACTCGGTGTGTCATTGCACGGAATTCAGCACAGTTGCTGAGCCCGGTGATTGGCTGCAGTGGTGATGTCACATTGGCCAATGACTGAGCTCAATAGTTTATTCCATGCACCTTGGCACAGCTGCAGAACCCAGTGATTAGCTGCAGAGGTGACATTACATCGGCCAATGACTGAGCTCTGTGGCTCATTCCATGCACCCCGGCTGAGCCTGCTGACTGGCTGCAGTGGTGCTGCGCACTGTCGACTTGACGTCACCGCTGCAGCCAAACCACCAAGACCACAGCAGTGCTGGACACTGGAAGGGGGAGCTGTTGCTATTTTCCAGCATTTTGGGGTTCACCTATTTGAAACTGAGCAACCCCTTTAATATAAGAGGGAAATAAGCTATGACATATGAATCTGCCGCCCCTTCAGCATGACCGGAGTTATTGCTTTGTAGTTTATTGTGATCTCACAGCACTTCCTATAATCCGCTTCAGTGTAAAGCATGGGGGACAGAGCAATAAGGAATAACCCACGTGTGGAAGCATTTTGTTATACTTGCAGCCTGATTTGTATACTGCTTCCAATCTAGATTTCTCACGACTGGCACATCCATCGGATGGCTACAAAAAAGGTGTCATTTTTATTAAAAGACAAACGCCGATACAGCCGAACCACTCACATGTACAAACCTGCAGACAGCTGAGTGCGCTGTGATCAATCCCCTGGTGTCTCGACTCACTAGCAACTCCATGGCTGTCAGTCAGGATGCTGGAGCAGTGATTACAGAGCATTGTAGTAGCACTGATTGATCACTGCCCTATAGCAGCTGCAGGGAGAACACAACATCATGTTCTCCCTGCAGCTTCACTAACAATTAGACACATGCCCGTTCCCCACCATTGAGGCTGATTCACAGCGGCTCTCGGTACCGGGCTCATTACAGCGGCTCTCGGTACCGGGCTCACCACAGCGGCTCTCGGTATCGGGCTCACCACAGCGGCTCTCGGTACCGGGCTCACCACAGCGGCTCTCGGTACCGGGCTCACCACAGCGGCTCTCGTTACCGGGCTCACCACAGCGGTTCTCGGTACCGGGCTCATTACAGCGGCTCTCGGTACCGGGCTCATTACAGCGGCTCTCGGTACCGGGCTCACCACAGCATCTCTCGGTACCGGGCTCACCACAGCGGCTCTTGTTACCGGGCTCACCACAGCGGCTCTCGGTACCGGGCTCATTACAGCGGCTCTCGGTACCGGGCTCACCACAGCGGCTCTCGGTACCGGGCTCACCACAGCGGATCTCTGTACCGGGCTCACCACAGCGGCTCTCTGTACCGGGCTCACCACAGCGGTTCTCGGTACCGGGCTCACCACAGTGTCTCTCGGTACCGGGCTCACCACTGCGGCTTTCGGTACCGGGCTCACCACAGCGGCTCTCGGTACCGGGCTCACCACAGCGGCTCTCGTTACCGGGCTCACCACAGCGGGTATCAGTACCGGGCTCACCACAGCGGCTCTCGGTACTGGGCTAATCACAGCGGCTCTCGGTACCGGGCTCATCACAGCGTCTCTCGGTACCGGGCTCACCACAGCGGCTCTCGGTTCCGGGCTCATCACAGCGTCTCTCGGTACCGGGTTCACCACAGCGGCTCTCGGTACCGGGCTCATCACAGCGTCTCTCGGTACCGGGCTCACCACAGCGGCTCTCGGTACCGGGCTCATCACAGCGTCTCTCGGTACCGGGCTCACCACAGCGGCTCTCGGTACTGGCCTCACCACAGCGTCTCTCGGTACCGGGCTCATCACAGCGTCTCTCGGTACCGGGCTCACCACAGCGGCTCTCGGTACCGGGCTCACCACAGTGGCTCTCGGTTCCGGGATCACCACAGCCGCTCTCAGTACCGGGCTCACCACAGCGGCTCTCGGTACCGGGCTCACCACAGCGGCTCTCGGTACCGGGCTCACCACAGCGGCTCTCGGTACCGGTCTCACCACAGCGGCTCTCGGTTCCGGGATCACCACAGCGGCTCTCAGTACCGGGCTCACCACAGCGGCTCTCGGTACCGGGCTCACCACAGAGGCTCTCGGTACCGGGCTCACCACAGCGGCTCTCGGTACCGGGCTCACCACAGCGGCTCTCGGTACCGGGCTCACCACAGCGGCTCTCGGTACCGGGCTCACCACAGCGGCTCTCGGTACTGGGCTCACCACAGCGGCTCTCGGTACCGGGCTCATCACAGCGGCTCTCGGTACCGGGCTCACCACAGCGGCTCTCGGTACCGGGCTCATTACAGCGGCTCTCGGTACCGGGCTCATTACAGCGGCTCTCGGTACCGGGCTCATTATAGCGGCTCTCGGTACCGGGCGCACCACAGCGGCTCTCGGTACCGGGCTCACCACAGCGGCTCTCGGTACCGGGCTCACCACAGCGGCTCTCGGTACCGGGCGCACCACAGCGGCTCTCGGTACCGGGCTCATCACAGCGGCTCTCGGTACCGGGCTCTCTGGAATGTGATTTTTTCGGCTTTTGCTTTCTGTCTGATCTACTTCACGTTTAATAAGCTGCAGAACAAGGTGGCAGCGATTCCCCAGATACGGATCTGAAATAGCGGCTCCATTTATTTTCTCTGGACGGCAGAGAATAATAACAAACCTGCCCAAACAGGAGTCAGACCCTTATTCTGGGGCTTAAAGTCAGCAGATATTATTTGAGAAAGCAAACCAGTAAAAAATCCTACAATATCTCCGGACTTACAGGACGGCCCCGGCTCTCGGCTACATATCATTTCCACATTCTCAGACTAAAACTTGATTCTTACTGATTTGTGTTTGATTTCATTGGCCGACACAGGATCTATTCTCCAGTACCGGCTCCTCACACACGGCCTGTCCTGCCCGAAACAGTCATATAAAGCTCTACAATCCTCGGAATGTGGAGCAGAATCATCATCATCCTCCTGCCCAGAGGACACAGGGGAGAGCGCAGGACTGAGAGTGGTCAGGGCTGAT
Source organism: Anomaloglossus baeobatrachus (assembly GCF_048569485.1). NCBI lineage: Eukaryota > Metazoa > Chordata > Amphibia > Anura > Aromobatidae > Anomaloglossus > Anomaloglossus baeobatrachus. The sequence continues at coordinate 14,703,212 of NC_134359.1, read as the reverse complement.
AGTGGTCAGGGATAATAGTGGTCAGGACTGAGAGTGGTCAGGACCGATAGTGGTCAGGACCGATAGTGGTCAGGGCTGATAGTGGTCAGGGCTGATAGTGGTCAGGACTGAGAGTGGTCAGGACCGATAGTGGTCAGGACCGATAGTGGTCAGGACCGATAGTGGTCAGGATTGATAGTGGTCAGGGCTGATAGTGGTCAGGGATGATAGTGGTCAGGGCTGATAGTGGTCAGGACTGATAGTGGTCAGGGCCGATAGTGGTCAGGGGTGATAGTGGTCAGGACTGATAGTGGTCAGGGCTGATAGTGGTCAAGACTGATAAGTGGTCAGGACTGATAGTGGTCAGGGCTGCTAGTGGTCAGGACTGATAGTGGTCAGGGCTGCTAGTGGTGAGGACTGATAGTGGTCAGGGCTGATAGTGGTCAGGGCTGATAGTGTTCAGGGCTGATAGTGGTCAGGGGTGATAGTGGTCAGGACTGATAGTGGTCAGGGCTGATAGTGGTCAGGACTGATAGTGGTCAGGGCTGATAGTGGTCAGGACTGATAGTGGTCAGGACTGATAGTGGTCAGGGCTGATAGTGGTCAGGACTGATAGTGGTCAGGACTGATAGTGGTCAGGGCTGATAGTGGTCAAGACTGATAGTGGTCAGGGCTGATAGTGGTTAGGGCTGATAGTGGTCAGGACTGATAGTGGTCAGGGCTGATAGTGGTCAGGGCTGATAGTGGTCAGGACTGATAGTGGTCAGGGCTGATAGTGTTCAGGGCTGATAGTGGTCAGGACTGATAGTGGTCAGGGCTGATAGTGGTCAGGACTGATAGTGGTCAGGACTGATAGTGGTCAGGGCTGATAGTGGTCAAGACTGATAGTGGTCATGGCTGATAGTGGTCAGGGCTGATAGTGGTCAGGACTGATATTGGTCAGGGCTGATAGTGGTCAGGGCTGATAGTGGTCAGGGCTGATAGTGGTCAGGACTGATAGTGGTCAGGGCTGATAGTGGTCAGAACTGAGAGTAGTCAGGGGTGATAGTGGTCAGGAAAGATAGTGGTCAGGACTGATAGTGGTCAGGACTGATAGTGGTCAGGGCTTATAGTGGTCAGAATTGATAGTGGTCAAGACTGATAAGTGGTCAGGACTGATAGTGGTCAGGGCTGATAGTGGTCAGGACTGATAGTGGTCAGGGCTGATAGTGGTCAGGACTGATAGTGGTCAGGGCTGCTAGTGGTCAGGACTGATAGTGGTCAGGGCTGATAGTGGTCAGGGCTGATAGTGTTCAGGGCTGATAGTGGTCAGGGGTGATAGTGGTCAGGACTGATAGTGGTCAGGACTGATAGTGGTCAGGGCTGATAGTGGTCAGGAGTGATAGTGTTCAGGGCTGATAGTGGTCAGGACTGATAGTGGTCAGGACTGATAGTGGTCAGGGCTTATAGTGGTCAGAATTGATAGTGGTCAAGACTGATAAGTGGTCAGGACTGATAGTGGTCAGGGCTGATAGTGGTCAGGACTGATAGTGGTCAGGGCTGCTAGTGGTCAGGACTGATAGTGGTCAGGACTGATAGTTGTCAGGGCTGATAGTGGTCAGGACTGATAGTGGTCAGGGCTGATAGTGGTCAGGGCTGATAGTGTTCAGGGCTGATAGTGGTCAGGGGTGATAGTGGTCAGGACTGATAGTGGTCAGGGCTGATAGTGGTCAGGACTGATAGTAGTCAGGGCTTATAGTGGTCAGGGCTGATAGTGGTCAGGACTGATAGTGGTCAGGGCTGATAGTGGTCAGGACTGATAGTGGTCAGGGCTGATAGTGGTCAGGGCTGATAGTGGTCAGGACTGATAGTGGTCAGGGCTGATAGTGGTCAGGACTGATAGTGGTCAGGGCTGATAGTGGTCAGGGCTGATAGTGGTCAGGACTGATAGTGGTCAGGGCTGATAGTGGTCAGGGCTGATAGTGGTCAGGATTGATAGTGGTCAGGACTGATAGTGGTCAGGGCTGATAGTGGTCAGGATTGATAGTGGTCAGGACTGATAGTGGTCAGGACTGATAGTGGTCAGGACTGATAGTGGTCAGGGCTGATAGTGGTCAAGACTGATAGTGGTCAGGGCTGATAGTGGTCAGGGCTGATAGTGGTCAGGACTGATAGTGGTCAGGGCTGATAGTGGTCAGGACTGATAGTGGTCAGGGCTGATAGTGGTCAGGGCTGCTAGTGGTCAGGACTGATAGTGGTCAGGGCTGATAGTGGTCAGGGCTGATAGTGTTCAGGGCTGATAGTGGTCAGGGGTGATAGTGGTCAGGACTGATAGTGGTCAGGACTGATAGTGGTCAGGGCTGATAGTGGTCAGGAGTGATAGTGTTCAGGGCTGATAGTGGTCAGGACTGATAGTGGTCAGGACTGATAGTGGTCAGGGCTTATAGTGGTCAGAATTGATAGTGGTCAAGACTGATAAGTGGTCAGGACTGATAGTGGTCAGGGCTGATAGTGGTCAGGACTGATAGTGGTCAGGGCTGCTAGTGGTCAGGACTGATAGTGGTCAGGACTGATAGTCGTCAGGGCTGATAGTGGTCAGGACTGATAGTGGTCAGGGCTGATAGTGGTCAGGGCTGATAGTGGTCAGGGCTGATAGTGGTCAGGACTGATAGTGGTCAGGGCTGATAGTGGTCAGGACTGATAGTGGTCAGGGCTGATAGTGGTCAGGACTGATAGTGGTCAGGGCTGATAGTGGTCAGGGCTGATAGTGGTCAGGACTGATAGTGGTCAGGGCTGATAGTGGTCAGGACTGATAGTGGTCAGGGCTGATAGTGTTCAGGGCTGATAGTGGTCAGGGGTGATAGTGGTCAGGACTGATAGTGGTCAGGGCTGATAGTGGTCAGGACTGATAGTAGTCAGGGCTGATAGTGGTCAGGGCTGATAGTGGTCAGGACTGATAGTGGTCAGGACTGATAGTGGTCAGGGCTGATAGTGGTCAGGACTGATAGTGGTCAGGACTGATAGTGGTCAGGGCTGATAGTGGTCAAGACTGATAGTGGTCAGGGCTGATAGTGGTCAGGGCTGATAGTGGTCAGGACTGATAGTGGTCAGGGCTGATAGTGGTCAGGGCTGATAGTGGTCAGGGCTGATAGTGGTCAGGACTGATAGTGGTCAGGGCTGATAGTGTTCAGGGCTGATAGTGGTCAGGACTGATAGTGGTCAGGGCTGATAGTGGTCAGGACTGATAGTGGTCAGGACTGATAGTGGTCAGGACTGATAGTGGTCTGGGCTGATAGTGGTCAAGACTGATAGTGGTCATGGCTGATAGTGGTCAGGGCTGATAGTGGTCAGGACTGATATTGGTCAGGGCTGATAGTGGTCAGGGCTGATAGTGGTCAGGGCTGATAGTGGTCAGGACTGATAGTGGTCAGGGCTGATAGTGGTCAGAACTGAGAGTAGTCAGGGGTGATAGTGGTCAGGAAAGATAGTGGTCAGGACTGATAGTGGTCAGGACTGATAGTGGTCAGGGCTTATAGTGGTCAGAATTGATAGTGGTCAAGACTGATAAGTGGTCAGGACTGATAGTGGTCAGGGCTGATAGTGGTCAGGACTGATAGTGGTCAGGGCTGATAGTGGTCAGGACTGATAGTGGTCAGGGCTGCTAGTGGTCAGGACTGATAGTGGTCAGGGCTGATAGTGGTCAGGGCTGATAGTGTTCAGGGCTGATAGTGGTCAGGGGTGATAGTGGTCAGGACTGATAGTGGTCAGGACTGATAGTGGTCAGGGCTGATAGTGGTCAGGAGTGATAGTGTTCAGGGCTGATAGTGGTCAGGACTGATAGTGGTCAGGACTGATAGTGGTCAGGGCTTATAGTGGTCAGAATTGATAGTGGTCAAGACTGATAAGTGGTCAGGACTGATAGTGGTCAGGGCTGATAGTGGTCAGGACTGATAGTGGTCAGGGCTGCTAGTGGTCAGGACTGATAGTGGTCAGGACTGATAGTCGTCAGGGCTGATAGTGGTCAGGACTGATAGTGGTCAGGGCTGATAGTGGTCAGGGCTGATAGTGTTCAGGGCTGATAGTGGTCAGGGGTGATAGTGGTCAGGACTGATAGTGGTCAGGGCTGATAGTGGTCAGGACTGATAGTAGTCAGGGCTTATAGTGGTCAGGGCTGATAGTGGTCAGGACTGATAGTGGTCAGGGCTGATAGTGGTCAGGACTGATAGTGGTCAGGGCTGATAGTGGTCAGGGCTGATAGTGGTCAGGACTGATAGTGGTCAGGGCTGATAGTGGTCAGGACTGATAGTGGTCAGGGCTGATAGTGGTCAGGGCTGATAGTGGTCAGGACTGATAGTGGTCAGGGCTGATAGTGGTCAGGGCTGATAGTGGTCAGGATTGATAGTGGTCAGGACTGATAGTGGTCAGGGCTGATAGTGGTCAGGATTGATAGTGGTCAGGACTGATAGTGGTCAGGACTGATAGTGGTCAGGACTGATAGTGGTCAGGGCTGATAGTGGTCAGGATTGATAGTGGTCAGGACTGATAGTGGTCAGGATTGATAATGGTCAGGACTGATAGTGGTCAGGACTGATAGTGGTCAGGACTGATAGTGGTCAGGGCTGATAGTGGTCAGGATTGATAGTGGTCAGGACTGATAGTGGTCAGGATTATTAGTTGTTAGAGCTGTTAGGTGTCAGGACTGTTAGTTGTCAGGATTAATTATGAGGACTTTAAGTTTTTGGATCATTAGTTGACAGAATTAAAAGTTCTCCGGACTATTCCCTTCAAAAACATGTCTCCGGGGGGGGTATTTATTTCTGCTTTTGCACCCCGTCTGTGAAAATCACTACATAAATAACAAAAAGACTTTAAGGTCAAGGCAATCAAGCAATTGAACAATGATGGTACAATGCATGCTAGGAAGTGACTGGAATAGAGTTGGAATGGGATTTCCAGCACCTATAGGTCTGGCAGAATGCTGAAGAGGAACCGCCCCCTTAAAAAGGGAAGGTGGCAATTAACAGAGTATGAGAATCAGTCGCATTATATAGGACGTAGAGGGACGTGATGTCATCAGAACTAAGAAACATGGTTACTTTTTAGTAAATCCACATCCATAATGGATAGAACATTATTAGGTCATCAAGGTGGAAAGGTTTCATCCCTGAGACCCCGAGTCTTCCAGGGTCACCAAGAAAGCCTTCATTCCTTTGTCTTCATCCCCAGAAATAATAAATATCTTCCATTACATCTTCTAATCATCTGTAAGAGTCTGAGCCAAGGAGATCCGTGAACCGTGCAGAGTCTACTTGTGTCTTCAAGGAGACGTCTGCAGCCAAGAGCCTGAAGAAGGTGAGGATATGAGATGCTGCTCTACGTGGCCTCCTCCTCTGCAGAAATGACCTGGTCCCTCTCCGGATCCTCCATCACCGCGGCTCTGAGGGCCCTCACGCCTGATCAGAGCCGTTTTCTGAGGCTCAGTCGTCCTCTTTGCTTTACACTACAGCTTTGATAACTTCTCAGGACCCTTGTCCAGCGGCCCCAATAAGTGACTGTGACCATTGGGAGGCGCCCTGCAGACGGCCTTCGTAGCCTGGGTTCACATGTCCAGTAACCATCCGTTAGAATGGATCCGTTGGCGAAAAGTTCTGCAAACACAACTATTTTGTCCATTTTTAAAAATATCGATTTTTGCAGGATCCGTTTTTTAATATTGGAGTCTGTGGACAATGGATTCGTTACCTGATTGATATTTATCATCTGTTTGAAACTGATCCAGTGATAGAAAAATGGATTTTTGCAAATGCAAGAAAAACAGATGGATAAATAGCGATCAGGTAACGGATCCATTTTCCATGAGAGACGCTATTGTGGACCGCTGTTCCCCATGGGGCTCCGTGACCTCGGGGATCCGGTGATGTCACGTCAAGTTCCCGTTGACCTGACATCCCCACGGATGGCCGCAGTCTTCCTGAGTCACTGGGCTGTGGGCGGAGTTTCACCCATCAGCTCCTCCTCCCTCACAGCAGAGCGCTGCAAGCAGGAGACACGCTGAACTGTGACGAGCGGTGAAACTCCGCCCACAGCCCAGTGAGTCAGGAAGACTGCGGCTATCCGCGGTGATGTCAGCTCAACAGGAACGTGACGTGACATCACCGGATCCCCGAGGTCACGGAGCCCGGGGTTAAGGAGCGGGGAACAGCGGTCCACAATGGCGCCTCTCACAGGCACTATTGACAACATAAGGTATTTGAGAGAAACATTGTTTCTCAACATAATAACGATCTAGAAAATAAAAAATAAGGGTGAACCACCCCTTTAAAGCCCCACCCCAGCATTTCTTTTTTTTCACCTCTGGAGTGGTGCTTTGAATCTTAGTCGCTTGTCCCTGGTCTTATACGCCGTCACTTTCATCCGTTATCGCCGTCTCTCCAGTCCCGCAGCGTCGTCTTGTGCCCATAGGTTGCCCAGAGTCAGAAGTTACATTACAAGCTCTCGATGCAAGTCTATGAGAGCCACAACTGGAGGTGCCGACAGGTAACACACTGCCTGACAATGACAGGAGCATCGGTGATGAAGATGCCGGCAGGTGAGTGTAATACCGGGGGACGGGGACTTAAAAGCGCTACTCCAGTGCTGAAATACAAACAACCCTGCCTGAACGGAGTCTAACAATGGAAATGAAGTTGTCATCTATCCTCTAGATCACGGGGATCACACCAGTCAGAATAATGCGCCACTTTTATCCCCACTATAGTTGAGTGCGGTTCCGGCTGCTCTATTTATTCTCTTTGCAGCCACCAGAAGAAGCCGTAGAGAATAAAGTTGCGGTCGGGAAATGCAAACTGACTCATTCTAATGGGTGTAAAGGTACCCCATTCTGTGGATCAGATCTCCGCAGCCAGATCTCCACCGATCCATAAGTAACCACTCCTGTGAATAGGTGACAACTTGATAGCATTTGGGTCATGGGTGACAGTCAGTAGAAGGTCACAGTGTTTGACTGCACAAACTGCTCCCTGACCTTCAATTATTCCTACTTGGTTTTCATCCCTTTCCCTTTAGGACTCTGTGGAGTTCCTCAGCCTTTCAGTTGCTTTTCATCAGCACTTCCCTTGGTGACTTTATATACCTTCACTTCCTATTATGCCGGCGTCACACGGTATGATATATCGTGTGATATGTCGGCGGAGTCACGGAATTTGTGACGCACATCCGGCATCGTTAGAGATGTCGTACCGTGTGACACTTCCGAACGACTGTGAACGAGCAAATATACTCACCTTATCGTTGCTCGTTGACACGTCGTTCATTTTCAAAATGTCGTTCCTCCTTCTGTGCTCCGGTTGCCGGGCAGCACACATCGCTCCATGTGACACCCCGGGAACGACGAACACAGTTTACCTGCGTCTCGCCGGCAATGCAAAAGGAAGGAGGTGGGCGGGGTGTCACGTCCCGCTCATCTCCGCCTCTCCGCTTCTTTTGGGCGGCCGCTGTGTGACGTCGCTGTGACGCCGAACGTCCCTCCCCCTTCAGGAAGAGGATGTTCGCCGCCCACAGCGACGTTGTCCGGGAGGTAAGTACGTGTGACAGGGGGTTACCGACTTTGTGCGCCACGGGCAACTAATTGCCCGTGACGCACAAACGATGGGGGTTTGTGCGATCGCTCGTGCGATCGCACGATAGATCATCCCGTGTGACGCCGGCCTTACTCTGTGCTGGTGATAGGTCTAATACCCTTAACAAGTCTTCAGTGCAAGCAGTCGGCTTGTATTCATCTGGAGAAACTTTGTTGTTGCTGAAGTTCCTCTCCCTGAGTCATCTGGAGATAAGTTACTTGTTCACTTTCTGCTGTTTGTTATCTCTGTGTCATCTTTAGAGCTTATGACCCACTGGAAGAAGCCCACGCGAGACGCGCGTGGGGGTCTTGGAGGGACTCTACATTGCTGGACTGTGGGGACTATGGGTAAGTGCTGTATCACATTGACATATTCAGCTCTCTAGCTATGTTTTTGCACAGGCACCATATTCTTACCTTCAAACTCAGCACTGTTTGGCTGCTATTATGCGCATGCACTTTATACCCACCCTATATGTACATTTTTTGTCCTGAAATGCTGTGCCCCCCTTACTTGGTTCCCTTCCTGAGCACCTACTTTTGTTGTTTTGTACTGATTACTCTTTTATGATATATGTTCAATAAATTGAACCATTTTTTTTGTGGATTTTTGACTCGTATTTTTATAGGTTAATTTAGAGCTTAGTTGGGTTGACTAGTGCTCATCCCATCTGCTCCCTACCTAGGGCCTATTTCAGGGTCAGCCAGGGTCAGGTATCCTGCTCGGCGCATAGGTGCGGAATCTATCTAGTGTGGTGAGGGACCCCAGGGACCAGCGCTGGGCTTGGTCAGGGGTCACCATCTCCCCCTTCCCTAGACATAGGGTTTCCTTTCGCTGTTTGGTTGGTATCTCTCCATACCTAGTGTGACAACTTGATAACCCTTTTTTAAAGTTTGCACAAGCAATAGCCAAAAAGACATAAAATATTGCAAAATATGTGATTTAAACAACACTGGTACTTTAGTATCTGCCATTACCGGTGATTCAGATAAAGGATAATTCACATTGGATGCCGCAGATGATACCGGGATTTATTGCATAATTCTGCACAGAAGTACATGGAAAATGTCTCTTCACATTCTTGCGCTTTCCTGCCGATGACGGGGAGATTTCATTTTCTGAGACTTGTAAAAATAGAAGTGAATTTGGGAAGCAGAAAGCGTTCCCCGTCTATGATTCCACTCCTGCCTGCGAGACATCAGGTCCCTGCTTCTATTTTTGGCTCCTCTCAGCTGTAGATTAAACCATGACTCTGGTTTCGAGGACTGGTTAACCAGGAACAAGAGCTGCATTTGATTTTCGGTGGCCTGCAGGCAAGCATGAGAACAGACTGTAATTGTCACAATGAAGAAACCGCAGAGGCATTAATAGCTGCAGAATAGCCCTCGTTTTACATTCTTTCCATTTTCTTGGGGTTTGTCTTATCCGTTTCCTTTCAAACTGTCTATTATGATGGATGGAATTAAGGGCGCAGTCCGTCCAAGATTGCAAAATACAGTATATCATTATTATATTTTATTTTTTATTTTTTTTTTTTAGAACTTAAGGAAAGAAAAAAAATCTGCTGGAAATGTGACCGGGAGCTTTCTGGATCCGCTTCTTACATAATAGAGGCAGTGATTTCAGGAGCCAGACCTGAAGAATATGTATCATTCACGGATATTTGTAAATAATTCAAGACAACAATGTATTCTTTCTCGGCTTCTTATTTAGATACAATTTGTGTCATTTAACAATGAAACTACAGTGGAACCTTGGATTACGAGCATAATTGGTTCCCGGTGTGTGCTTAAACCAAGTTAGGGCTCGTGCGCACGTTGCGTACTGACATGCATTTATGCTGCGTATAGAATTGCAGCGTAAATGCATGCGTCCTGCGTCCCCAGCACAATCTATGTAGATAGTGCATAATCCGTGCGCACGTTGCTTTTTTGAACGCAGCCATTTGGATGCTAAAATTTTGACCCAAATCCGTGCGTTCAAAAAATGCAGCATGTCAATTATTCTGTGCGCTTTGGATGCAGCTCCCACTGTGTCTATGGTGGGGGCAGAAGCCATAGCGCATGAAATCGGCATCTATTATGCAGTGTTTCTGCAGTGATTTGAAGCGCACAAGTGCTGTCAAATCGCTGCAGAAATGTCAGCATTTACATGCGAACAAGCCCTTACTCTTATATCAAAGCGAATTTAGCCATAGGAAATAATCGAAACGCAGACAATTCGTTCCACAACCCAAAAATATTTACTGTATTTATACAAATTTATTACAGAATAATGTCTGTATTGCAAAATAATGTCCTGTATTCATATAACATTATTACTGTCACTAATACAAAATACTGTACAGTAAAAACATATAGAAAAAATTAAACTGCACATTAGCTTACAATAGAATTGTTGTTGTGCGGAGGGTACTATAAAGAGAAAAATGATGTATCAATATGAACACCTTTATTCTAGTACAATACACACCCCAAATCTATTCACCCCAAAATAAGGGCAGAATTAAGCTAGATGTGGGGTAGGAATACTGCACAGGCAATTAGATTACAGTCTGCACTGGTTAGCAGAAAGAAAGTACAATACTGTATCTACAAATGCAAATTGATAGACATGCTGTATAGTATATACTGCACTGTACAATGGTATACTGTATACAGTACATATGGACACAACGTTACCTCCAGAGCGGGTCAGAGCGCAGTGAAAGGACGGAACCGGAAGTGTGCACGGTGAGTATTTGCTCTTATTGCAAAGCATTGCTCTTTAACCAAGTTACAAATTTGTAAAAAGCTTTGCTTGTCTTGCAAAACGCTCTCAAACCAAGTTACTCTTAAACCAAGGTTCCACTGTATAGAAAAGCTCCAACACATCCCCTACACTCCACACAAGACAATGAAAGGGATCTTCCTCCACTATGATATTAATCACCATTCCCTAAGAATAAGTTCAGGTCCTGGAGTGGGTCCATATCTAAGGTGCTTACAATTCTAGATATACAGATGAGTCCACATTTACCTTTCCACAAATTCTTTTGCAAACACTTAATTTCATACAATTATTATTTAATAACAGGTAAATCCTTGACGATCTGTAATTCACATTACAGCCACTAGGTGGCCACATAGAGACGCAGGAAGCATTAAACATCTCTTAACAGAGTATCAAAAAATCTGATTTTTTTTTTTAGTTGTTTTTTTTTTTCAAAGCTCAAGAAAAATAAGAAGAGCCACATCTGAAATCATCATGTACTTCATCTGGACCTGCAGCAAATTCGGTTAAAGCTTGTAAGAGACTCAAGCTGCTCATTCATGAGTCAAGTAATGTCTCAATAGCCAGCGCCACCATCAATAGTGGGCGAGGGTTTCCTACTGTGCGGACCGGGAGACACCGGGAGACATTCATCCAACCAGTGCCGCTGCAAAAGAGGTAAGGGGGCCATATCCAGCGCCAACGCCACAAGTAGATTCTGTCACAGCCACATTATTGTACTGTAAAGGCCATGTACTGTTGTTGCACAGGAGCCTTTACTATATGTGTCCTCTGCTGTGTACTGCAGTCACGGGTCAGAAAGGCGTTATCTCAGCAGCACTTACATAGGATCCTTTAGTATCTCAAAGAATAAAAGCAAAATACTGCCTCAGCACTGGGGATCAGACACATGTGCAGCATAGACCAGCACAGGACAGGCACCAGAGAAAGCTGTGCTGAGAGAACGACCATGGAGGGAAGAGGGCCCAAACTGTGCTGTCCAGGGGCCCATGGAGATGTCATCTGTCTATGTAACAAAGAGGGGAAGAGATTGGAAGAGACCACATTCTGCACTGTGAGGGGCCGATATAGACACCACGTGGACATGTAGCCAGTAGGGTAGGAGATTGGATGATCCATACTAAGCTGGTCATGGGCCAATGTAGACCAGTAACCAGTAGGGCAGGTGGTTGAATGATCCATACTACACAGCCCAGGGGCCAATGTAGACACAATGTGGACATCCAGTCAGTACGGTAGGAGGTTGGTGGATCAATACTTAGCTGGCCATGGGCCGATGTGGTCAATTAGGCAGTAGAGCAAAAGATTGGATGATCCATACTACACAGCTCAGTGGCCAATGTAGACACCATGTGGACATCTTGCCAGTAGGGCAGGAGATAGGAGGAGCCAAACTGAGCTGGCCATGGGACAATGTGGACAAGTAGTCAGTAGGGCAAGAGATTGGATGATCCATTTGATGTTGTCCAGGGGCTGATGTGAACATATAGTCAGTAGGGCAGGCATTTTAAGCTGTTCAGGGGCTGATGTAGACACCATGTCGACATCTAGTCATGTAGTGCAGGAGATTGGATGATCCATACTAAGCTAACCAGTGGCCGATGTGGACAAGTAACCATCAGGGCAAGAGATTGGAGGATAATGTGAACATCTAGTTAGTAGGGCAGGCAGTTGGAGGATCCATACTATGCAACTCAGGGGCCGATGTAGACACCATGTGGACATCTTGCCAGTAGGGCAGGAGATAGGAGGATCCATACTAAGCTGGCCATGGGACAATGTGGACAAGTAGTCAGTAGGGCAAGAGATTGGATGATCCATATGATGTTGTCCAGGGGCTGATGTGAACATATAGTCAGTAGGGCAGGCGGTTAGAGGATCCATACTATGCTGGACAGGGGCTGATGTGGACACCATGTGGACATCTAGTAAGTAGGGCAGGAGATTGGATGATTCATACTAAAGCTGGCCATGGGCCTATGTGGACAAGTAGCAATCAGGGCAAGAGATTGGAGGATAATGTGAACATCTAGTTAGTAGGGCAGGCAGTTGGAGGATCCATACTATGCAACTCAGGGGCTGATGTAGACACCATGTGGACATCTAGTCAGTTGGACATGCAGTTGGAGGATCCATACAACACAACCCAGGGGCTGATGTAGCCTTCATATGGACATCCAGGCACTAGGTTAAGCAATTGGAGGATCCATACTATGTTGCACGTGATCTTGCACTGGACACCACTGTTTCTGTGCATGTAACATTTTTGCTCTGAGATCATTCGACAAATTTGTAAACAAAATCAAACGATTGAAACACTGTTGCGACGCAGCGTTGGACTGTGTGAACACGTATATCCCGGGACCTCTCCCATCTATTACATTTGATGTGGATGACTAAACAGCATTCACATGGTAATCACCTTTCTTGATAAAAAACCGACTTGACCGAATGACCTAGACTTGAACCCTCCAATGTTGTTAGTACCAGTCCCCTGAGACAGTCCGTCCCCCTCCTCCCCATTAAATGAATCTCATCCTTAATTTCAGTAGCATTGACTGCCAACCACAATTTAATGAGGACACCTGTTAGAGGAAATTGGATTGAGACCTCTTAATTCGTTTCATTTGGGAGCAAATATGTCTCAGATCTACAAGTTCCCAGCCGGAAAACACAGATTCATGAGCCACAATGTAACAGTATAATAATAAGTGTGACATTCATGGAAGGGAGATCAGCGCTATAACATGTAACATATTTGGAACACTTGAAACAAGACACATTGCTGCTGCTGCTGCTACTTGTTGTAAATTGCCAAAAAAACCTTTCAGGTTCAATGACAAATAGTTAAAAACTCTCAAACCCCCTTACAGTAATGGATCCTGCAGGAGCCAAATGTTACACAACTCCCAGCCTCACAGCATGTATTTTTCTTGCCTTTGGTGGCTCTGCTGGTTGATCAGATTGGTCTAATTGCTCAAATCTAGTTGCCACCCGTTAAAAATAGCCTTGCTACATGACTTATGCCGGCGTCACACAGTACGATATATCGGGCAATATGTTGTCGGGGTCACGTCGTTAGTGACGCACATCCGGCATCGGTAGAGATATCGTAGCGTGTGACACCTCGGAACGACTGTGAACGAGCAAAAATACTCACCTTATCGTTGCTCGTTGACACGTCGTTCATTTCCATAATGTCGTTCTTCCTTCTTTGCTCCGGTTGTTCATTGTTCTCGGGGCAGCACACGTCGCTCCGTGTGACACCCCGGGAACGCTTAACACAGCTTACCTGCGTCCCACCAGCAATGCGGAAGGAAGGAGGTGGGCGGGATGTTACGTTCCGCTCATCTCCGCCCCTCCGCTTCTATTGGCCGGCTGCTGTGTGACGTCGCTGTGACGCCGAAGTCCCTCCCCCTTCAGGAAGAGGATGTTCGCCAACCACAGCGAGGTCGTCCGGGAGGTAAGTACCTGTGACGGGGGTTACCGACTTTGTGCGCTACGGGCAACTAATTGCGATCACACAATAGATCGTCCCGCATAAGAATATTCATCTGCACCAGACTCTTCTCAAAAAGGAAAAGTCCTCCATCTGCAGACAGATTTTTCCTGAAGCCTGAGGATGTTTCCTCCACCACTGTAACAGTTGAGGATATATGGTCTCCAATCGACAAAGTTTTAGGAGTATCTCTCTGTGAGGAATATTGTGAAGAATATTGTGAGGAATATGGCATTCATACATGTCAGTCAACTGTCACTTTTCATTTACACATATTCCTGCCCTGCAGCAAGAAAAAATCACCCAGATCTGGCCACCAAATGGCAGGTAACAAAAGCCAATTAAGACTAAGGAAGAGCTCTAGCTAGAGCAAACCCCTCTACTGAAAAAGTAATCCAGCTAGGGAAGTGGGCGGGCAACTGCAAGATTCAAGACAACTTCAAAGCCATTCTGTAGTCAGTATGGCTCCAGCTCCAGGGAAAAAGTTCCAATATTGGGGAGTGCTTAACTCCCACAAATAGGGCAGGCATATTTCTAGCTTCCTGACGGATGTCACACATATTTTCCCTGAATTGTGGGATGTGAATATCAGTGCTAATTAATAACTCGCCATGGGAAGCCAACAGACAACTTGTGTTTCCTATCCATGGATAGATCAACTCATAACTAGAAATATGATGGTCATATCTTTCGCCTGGGACGCTCAGAGGCAGATATATGGGGGAAACTACCAATTCATAACTTTCTGAAAACTGAAAGCAAGGCACATCTCATGTTAAGTCCTGTCTTAGGTCACAAGGGGGGCAGTACGTGGGAGGTACCTAGGTTAAAAGAAAAATGAGAGCGGACAGTTTGAAGGTATCTTTTTTCTGAGAGGTCGCGTTGTGTAACGTCACGATTTCATGACAGATTGACAGGTTGAAGAATAAGTGGTTGGCAGTCTGCGTGACACCCCCCCCCCCGGCTGGTTTGTGACAAACTAGTGGCAGCAGTGGGATGTCTGAGTAACTCCCCCAGCTGTTCATGATACTCTCTTACTCCCAGCTTATGTCTAAGACTGGGCCTATCTGTAGAAAGCTGTTTTAGGCTAGGTTCACATACTGCGTTTTTTTGACGCTGCGTTTTTGTGCGTTTTTTGCGGCAGAAAACGCACAAAAACGCACTCGCGGCAAAAAAACGCGGCAAAAAACTCACGCATTTTGCCGCGATTTGGTGCGGTTTTTTTGCTGCGTTTTGCTGCGTTTTTGCTCACTGCGTCTTTACGCGTTTTTTATCAGTGAACATTAAAGATTGTTGAAAAAAAAAAAAAGGTCTGATGTCATTTTCTTCAATATGTTCTTCATTCTCCACTAGTGTATGCAATAGAGCAGACAGCTGCAGAACTACAAGGCTCAGCATGCTCCATACAGGACTGTATGCTGGAGGGAGAGGCAGAGGGAGGGGAACTACAAGGCTCAGCATACTCCATCCAATAGTGTATGCAGGAGAGCAGACAGCAGCTGCAGAACTACAAGGCTCAGCATCCTCCATCCAGGACTGAATGCAGGAGTTTTTTGCCCCCAAAAAAATGACGTGGGCTTCGCCATATTTTTGTATGCTAGCCGGGTACAGCAGGCTGGTACAGGTTGCCCCCAACCCCAGCTGCCTATTTGTACCCGGCTGGGAACCAAAAATATAGAGAAGCCCTTTTTTTTTTTAATTATTTCATGAATTTCATGAAATAATTTTAAAAAAAAAATGACGTGGGCTTCGCTCAATTTTTGAGTCCAGCCGGGTACAACTAGGCAGCTGGGGATTGGAATCAACAGTGCAGGGTGCCCATGCTTTCTGGGCACCCCCGCTGTGAATTGCAGTCCCGCAGCCACCCCAGAAAATGGCGCTTTCATAGAAGCGCCATCTTCTGGCGCTGTATCCAACTCTTCCAGCTGCCCTGATGCCAGGTGGCTTGCTGGGTAATAATGGGGTTAGGGCTAGCTGTATATTATCAGCTGGCCCTAAGCCGGAAATTCATGGTGTCACGCCAATATTAGACATGGCCACCATGAATTTCTAGTAAAGATAAAAAAAACCCACAACACACAGAAAAATATTTTTATTAGAAATAAAACACAACACAATTAGTGACTCCATCTTTATTGAAATAAAGAACCCCCCCTCCGCAGTAATCCTGGGTCAAGGGTCCCGCGCCGTCCAATCCGGATCCAATATCATCTGATCGGTTTGCTGGAAGGCAGAGCGATCAGATGATGTGTCAGGTTCTAGAGGCTGAAGCACATCACACATCAGCTGATTGTATAAACGGCTTTTATACAATCAGCAGATGCATCGGTGCAAAAAAAAATAATACTCACTTATGTGCTGATTACCGGCAGCTCCTGCAGCGGACTCTGATCCCGTCCGATCGCTGCAGCAGCTGCCGGTAATCAGGGATGAAGTCTCCTGATGCATCCGCTGATAGGTTAAACCGGCCGGGCGCCCGCGTCACCGCGATACTTACGATCAGCTGATGCGTCAGGTGACTGCATCAGGTGATCCATTGCCAGGTCCTGCATCCATCGGAGGTGTCCCGGCCGTCTGCACACAGCCGGAGCGGCGATACCGTGAGAGGAGATGGGAGCGGGCATAGCACCGGGAGTCTGCAGACAGGTGAGTATGATTTTTTTTTTTTTTCTACTGTTCACTTTTGTTTTCGCAGCCGCTTCCACCTCCCGCCCGAACATGGCGCCGCACGGCAGCATACATGCACAGGACCGGAGGTGGAAGCGGCGGTGACGGTACCGGGAGGATTCACGCTTCTGTATTTACTGACAGAAGGAATCCTCTTCCTGTACACGTCACTTTACTACCCACCTCCTGCATTTATAGCTGCGTTTTTGGTCTTAGAAACGCACCAAAACGCAGCTATTTGCGTTTCATTGCGTCTTTCAACATCCCATTGCGCTCAATGGATGAAAAGCGCAGTGAAAAACGCGGGAATAATTGACATGCTGCGTTTTTGTGGCACCACAAAAACGCAGCTGAAAAAAAACGCTGTGTGCAGACAGCAAAAATGAAAACTCATAGACTTTGCTGGGGAAGCAAAGTCATGCAGTTTTCTGAGCAAAAACGCACCCGAAATCTGCGCAAAAACGCCGCGAAAAACACACTGTGTGAACTTACCCTTATGGTGCTTGCCCTTATCAGCACAGAGTAGGAAACTGGTTGGGTGAGAGGACTTTTGAAGGCGGTCTGGAGAGTAACATTTCTTTCTTTTGAGAGCCCCAAACTAGAGTAGGGAGATTAAAAGACACAATGAAAAAAGACCCCACTGCAATAATGTAATGTGTGAACATAGTCTAATAGGCCAGATATACAAATTAACCCTCCATTAGTGATGTAGCCTAATAAGACCAGATAATGGAGGAAACAAATTCTTGGGTCTTCAGCCGGAGGTTGAATTTTTGGATGATGATCTTTAGTCCTCTGTATTACCAGGACGGTCTTGTTGGGTCTTAAAATACTTCAGTGCCAGGAGAGCAGTAACATCAACCCGGGAAATGTTCCCCCGGCACAAGGGACCATTAGATCTAGTAGAAGACACTTTGGAGCCAAATACACCAGACTCAACAACAAAGATTGCACTTAATGCACACATGTTCTCTATGCATGTCGTGTGGACCCTCAAAATATATTACCAAAGGGTTTAAAGGGATCTTCCCGATAAAGTGAATTTGAAAGTTCATTTTAATCATTAGATCTGTGTACTGTGTCTGTACGGTCAGACACAGCCATTACACAGTACACAGCAGTGACACACATATAAGATTATCTCAGCGCAGGAACATTTTATATAACGTCCAATTGTGGAAATTATTATTATTCCAAGATCTATTGATTAACATGAGCTTTGTTCTTGAGAAAACCCCTTTAAAGACTCTAGATTCTCGGCTCCAGTGAATGTGACTCGCCCACCCCAGGGCTATGGGACACCCGGTGCCGGGCCGGACCAGTCCGGGGGTTGTCAGTGGTGGCGGGGCCCGACTCCGTGGCCCTGGTGGGTGTCAGTTTAAATATGGCTGGTGACTTGGGAGCAATTAAAGTATTTGTTTCGTGACGCCACCTGTGGTTTGCGGCTATTAAGCCGCCGCTGCTGTGTGAGGCCTCCGGGGTGATGATACGGCAGCAATGGTGGTACTGCTCCCCACAGGTGGAGCGGTGCCCCGGGGACACTGTTGGTGCTCGTGAAAGTCTATGGTGTTGTGTGGATAACACGGTGCAGGGCCGACAGGCAATGAAAGAACCAGGCACAAACAACAGTCTCTTTACCTTCTCCTCTTTTACTTTAAGAACAGTCCAGTCCTGGGAGACCGTCACAGGTGGTGAAGGGGATCCGGTCGGCCTGGAAGTACTTGGGGTGATCTTTTTGGCCAGCTGAGTATGAGGCCTACTCCTGTGCTTTTCTTTACTATGATAGGACCCTGCTCTCTGGATCTAGCAATGGCCCTCTTGCTGCTGGGACCGGTGGTACGTCCCTTTCCCTCTGTGGTAGGCTGCGTAGGCCCTCTCTGGTGTTTCTCTGCTGGAGTCCACACCGGGCCCTGATGATGCAGCTGTACCTTCGGGCTGTATATGGGTCAGGTGCTTGCAGCTCTCCTGCCCTTCGGATTCGGCTACCAGGAAGTATTTTAGGCCCTGGTGGCCACAGACTCCGATGTCCGAGTCTCTTCTGTGCCTCTCTGCTACTCCTGCTTCCCTGGGCCAAGCTGCTCCAGCTCTAGGCCCCAGATCCACAGGACAGCACACTCTGCGTCTGCTTGCTATCACTTCTCTCTACAGACTGAACACTACTTCCTCCCTCAGGTCAGACTTAAGGAATGCTCCCTGGAATTCCAGGTTCAGAGCTCCCCCTGCTGGCTGGAGGGAGAACTGCGTTGGATGTTAAACTTACTGGCCAATAGACCTCCCAATTACCTCCAGGCTGAGCATTAACCCTTTGGGAGGGCAATGCTGTTGTGGCGACCAGGTCCTGGGGTGCCACACTCCCCCTTAGTTAAATTCAGTACTCCCGGACTGTAGTTTTCTGGATTCCTTTCTGTGGGCCGAAGCTTCCTACTGGCGTAAGCTATCACCTTCTCTCTGCCTCCCTGCACCTGGGACAGAACTGCTCCCAGTCCCACGTTGCTGGCGTCTGTATACAGTACAAACGGCTGGCTGTAGTCAGGGTAGGTCAGAATTTCTTATCCCGTGAGAGCCCCTTTCAGCCGGACAAAAGATGTTTCTATTTGGCTGTTCCATTCAAATGGAGGGCTCTGCTTCTTAGCCTGCTTTGGCTGGCCCACCAGGAGATCTTGAAGGGGCACTGCTATCTTTGTGAAACCATCAATGAACCTTCGGTAGTAGCCCACCAGCCCAAGGCACTGCCGCACCTCCTTTACCGTGGTGGGTCGTGGCCAGTCCTTGATTACGGTGACTTTCTCCGGATCAGGTGCCACACCTTCTGCGCTGACCACATGACCCAGCTACTGTACCTTTGGCTTCAAGAGGTGACATTTGGACGGCTTTATCTTCAGGCCATACTCCGACAGGGACTCAAACACTTCTGCTAAGTGCCTCAGGTGATCTTCGTAAGTCTTGGAGTAGACTATGACGTCATCCAGGTACAACAGCACGGTTTCAAAGTTGTGGTGGCCCAAGCAGCACTCCATCAACCTTTGGAATGTCCCTGGGGAGTTGCAGAGCCCGAATGGCATACAGTTGAACTCACAGAGGCCCATTGGTGTCGTGAATGCAGTCTTCTCCTTGTCCGCCTCTGCCACGGGAACCTGCCAATACCCACTGGTGAGATCCAAGGTGGAGAAATAGTTAGCTGACTTTAAGGCTGTTAGTGACTCCTCTATTCTGGGCAGTGGATAAGCATCTTTATGTGTAATGCGGTTAATTTGCCTGTAATCTACACACATTCTCATTGTACCATCTTTTTTCTTTACGAGCACTAGTGGAGCTGCCCAAGGGCTACAACTATCTCTGATAACCCCAGCCTCCTTCATTTCTCGTAACATCTCTTTGGCACGCTGATACTGTGCGGGGGGTACAGGGCGGTATCTCTCTTTAATGGGATGATGATCACCCGTGGGGATTTGATGTTTAACCCCTTTCACCTGCCCAAAATCTAGGGGGTGTTTGCTGAAGACCCGCTCGTACTCCTGTACCACCCGGTAAACCCCATGCTTTTGGTTTGAGGGGGTGGAGTCGGTGCCCACATGTAATTTTTGACACCAGTCTTCCAGCTGCCCCTTGGAGCCATTGTCTTCCGCCTGGTCGGACGGGATCAAGGGTTCCACTGCTTTGATGGTATTGTTGCTGACAGTGTACAGTTTTGCTACAGTGGCGTACCGGGGCAATTTGGCTTCCTCCTCCCCACAATTCAGGACACGGATGGGCACTCTCCCCTTGCGGACGTCTGCTACCCCTCTGGCTACCAGGACTCCAGGCCTACTGTCTGAATACACCGGTTCTACCAAGGCATGGTAATCCTGACCCTTGAGGCCTATTGCTGCCCGACACCATATCAACATTTCACTTCTTGGGGGTATTGCAATGGGGAGGGGGTCACTTACCCTCACACTGCCAATTTCTCCTCCGGCCAGCTCTACCTGCTGCCTCCTCATCAGGGCTCGGATCTCCCTCTGTAGGGCACGCTGCTGCCCGGAGCAGGCACCTTCAGACTCCTGCTGCAACAAAACTATCACTTCGGCAAGACAATTTTCTATCACATTTGTACCAATGGTTAGCAGTGGGTCAGATTCTTTGCGATCAATATCTACAATTATCATCCCCTGACATGGCAATTCTACCCGCCCCACTTTAATGGTTACTTCTTTATACCCAATTTGAGGCAATGGCTGACCATTACTGGCCACAATTGTTAAATCATCATCTGGGCCATGGTCAATGTCTGAATCAGCCCAATATCTTTTGTACAGTTTATAAGGGATGGTTGTTACCTGGGACCCCGTATCCAGGAGGGCATTCAAAGGGATCCCACCCAGCACAATAGGAAGGACCGGTCGTCCTCCCACATACTTGCTGCGACTGGGGGTTGAGCCGGGCTTCCTTATACCTGGGGGTTGGCTCCTGGCCCCAGGCTCGGCCCATTTAAAGGACAGTGTCGTGCAATGTGGCCCGCCTGGCTGCAGCGGCGGCAGATCGGTTGTCCCGTTGAATCATACCGGTCTGTGTCTTTTCCTCGGGTCGGCGGAATCCTCCTCTGTCGCATCCATGGGACGTCATCTGGGCTGGAGGCCAACTCGATTCTTGCAGGCGATGGGGTCACTTGTAGAGACTGCACGGTCTTGGCAAGGGCAGCCACAGTCTTGGTCAGCTCCTGGACCTGCTGTCTGAGCTCTGCAGCGGGATCCTTATCCAGGGACTGCGCCTCAGCCCCTGCAGCGGCTCGTGTTGCAGGCACCACCCCGGGGTACGTGATAGCAAGAGGCCAGAGGGGTACTGGGTCATTCGGTGTAGATTCTCTCAGTACCCGGATGGCCTGGTCCTTAAACTTTGCAAAGTCCAGAGCAGGGTTCTGCAGGACCAGGATACGCAGCTGGGTCCTGTGGGCATCTGACAGGAGCCCCTCTATGAACTGCTCAGTTAGGAGTTTGTCTTCTTCACGTACACTCTCTGGGTCCACCTGTTTAACTGCTTTCAGGGCCTCCTGCAAGTTTAAGGCATAGTCCCTTATGCTGTCTGTGGCCCGCTGCTTATACCCAAAGAATCTCATCTTTATCTCTGCTGCGGTGCGGGTGTCAAAAGTACTCTTCAGCTTGGCCAGTATCTGGGTCGCTGTCCCTTTATCTGTATCAGGCCAGGACTTCACTTCACGCTGGGCCGCGCCGGCTAGCTGCCCCATTAATATGCCCACCTTCTGGCTCTCAGTCAGCGGATACACCCGGAATAAGCTGTGCAGGCTTTCTCTGAAGTCGCTCAAGGTATGGGACTCCCCGGAGTACTGCGGCAGCCATTCTGCTCCTGGTATGTACGGCATGGTGATCGGCATTACCGGCGCTACAGTGGGGGCTGGGGCGACGGCGACTGGGATTACATCGGCCGGTGCTGCTGCGTCTTGAACTACTACAGCCACCGGCTCTCCCTCGGTGTCAGACATCTTCCTCCCCATTAGTGAACCTTACCAGGCTCCGCTTTCTTTTTACAATCTCTTCCGGGTAGCGCGGGGTTAACGATCCTCCGCTCTGATGGCGCGCTCCCTTTGCGCTCTTTTTCGGGCACGCCCCCCTTCTTCCTGCACTCAGCGAAGCTAATGGCGGCGGCAGTCTTCAAACAGTAAACACAGTCTTTTCAAAGGCGCACAGTACCCGGTGGGACCGAGCATGAAATCCTGTTCGTGACGCCAAAGTTGACTCGCCCACCCCAGGGCTATGGGACACCCGGTGCCGGGCCGGACTAGTCCGGTGGTAGTCAGTGGTGGCGGGGCCCGGCTCCATGGCCCTGGTGTGTGTCAGTTTAAATATGGCTGGTGACTTGGGAAGCCGCCGCTGCTGTGTGAGGCCTCCGGGGTGATGATATGGCAGCAATGGTGGTACTGCTCCCCACAGGTGGAGCGGTGCCCCGGGGACACTGTTGGTGCTCGTGAAAGTCTATGGTGTTGTGTGGATAACACGGTGCAGGGCCGACAGGCAATGAAAGAACCAGGCACAAACAACAGTCTCTTTACCTTCTCCTCTTTTACTTTAAGAACAGTCCAGTCCTGGGAGACCGTCACAGGTGGTGAAGGGGATCCGGTCGGCCTGGAAGTACTTGGGGTGATCTTTTTGGCCAGCTGAGTATGAGGCCTACTCCTGTGCTTTTCTTTGTTATGATAGGACCCTGCTTCTCTGAATCCAGCAATGGCCCTCTTGCTGCTGGGACCGGTGGTACGTCCCTTTCCCTCTGTGGTAGGCTGCGCAGGCCCTCTCTGGTGCTTCTCTGCTGGAGTCCACACCGGGCCCTGATGATGCAGCTGTACCTTCGGGCTGTTTATGGGCCAGGTGCTTGCAGCTCTCCTGCCCTTCAGATTCGGCTACCAGGGAATATTTTAAGCCCTGGTGGCCACAGACTCCGATGTCAGAGTCTCTTCTCTGCCTCTCTGCTACTCATGCTTCCCTGGGCCAAGCTGCTCTAGCTCTAGGCCCCAGATCCACAGGGCAGCACACTCTGCGTCTGCTTGCTATCACTTCTCTCTACAGACTGAACACTACTTCCTCCCTCAGGTCAGACTTAAGGAATGCTCCCTGGATTTCCAGGTTCAGAGCTCCCCCTGCTGGCCTGAGGGAGAACTGCGTTGGATGTTAAACTTACTGGCCAATAGACCTCCCAATTACCTCCAGGCTCAGCATTAACCCTTTGGGAGGGCAATGCTGTTGTGGCGACCAGGTCCTGGGGCGCCACAAATGTAATCTGTGCAGAAATAGATTTATAGAAGTGAATACGGTAAGAGGATGCAACAGTAACATCTAAAGTCCGGATAAATAAAGCTCCCAACATGCTATCGCCTATGCTGGGAGTTGTAGTACCACGATGTCAGTGACCAGAGGACTCAACGTGACACTGAAAAGCAAATTGCAACATTGTGTTTGGCTCTGAGGGTTAATCACCTCGGTCGTCTCAGCTCCGCTGCACACAAGGAAACAGTAACGGAATATTAGAAACATCTGCGAGTCCCTCTTTGAAATGTAACATTATTCATATGCTCCAGGAATGCCGGGGAACGGAGCTCTGACAGCAGAGAAAAGCCATTTTCTGTCATTTTAACACGAAAGATTCTGCCGCAGTCATCATTTCAATGACAGGACCGTAATGATAATTGCAGCCCTGTGTTCTCTCCGGAGATAGGATCGCTGGGGCCCGGCTGATTTTTCGGAATTGCCTCGCTCTCGGGTTACTTTAGAGAATGCCTTTTGTTGTATCCGTGCCCACATCAAACATTCAGCTTTAATACTCCACTTGATTCCGATCACCTTTTGATGTTCGAGCGAAAATGGAAAAATGTTGTGATGAATTACGATTATTTTCCATTTTAAAAGGAAAACATCTTTATGATGCAAGTGAAAATGTGATAACTTATGTCCGTACGGCAAAGCCCGGCGCTGGCCAATATTACTGGGGTCTCTTTAAAGTGACAGGAACCTCTCCTAAAGTTTTCGGACTTAGTGGATCGAGGCCTCCCTGTAGTGTGCCGCCCCCGTCTCAGCAGCCGGGCTGCTCGGATCCGGGTCCGCGGTAGCTTGAGGGGTCTCCGGACCCGGGGGTCGTGCGGTCACTCAAATAAAGGGGGTATTTACTGGGGATTGTGTTTAGAGTTTGTGATGCCACCTGTGGTGTGTGGTAATGTGGAGTACCACTGCTGCAGTTGGGAGTACCCGGGGGTGATGGAATGGGGGCAGCCAGGTGTTAGAACCCTCCACGGGTAGGGGGGATGCCCCAAGACTCGGTGATGGTGTTCGGGGAGTGCCGTTGGGTACAGAGGGGTCACTTTTGTACTCACTCAGTCCATTAAGCTGACACCGACAACTGGATAAACCAAAGTTCTGGACACCGCTGCCGCTGAGGGGAGCTAGTTCGGGTCCCGTCCCCAATGTGCTGCCTGGTGATCTGTGACCTTCCTCCTGGCACTAAGATCTCTTCTCTGTTGGTCCTGGTAATATGGAACCTGCCGGGTCCCGCTCCCCACTATGGCTAAGTGTGGGAGCTTGCTCTCAGGGCTCACGCTTGGGATTTTCTAGACCATTTTAGTGGAAAGTCCTATCCCCCTCGTTGCGCTAGTACTCCAATTTTGGAGCGGGTGGAG
This sequence comes from Anomaloglossus baeobatrachus, assembly GCF_048569485.1. NCBI lineage: Eukaryota > Metazoa > Chordata > Amphibia > Anura > Aromobatidae > Anomaloglossus > Anomaloglossus baeobatrachus. Next base: position 14,678,542 of record NC_134359.1, on the reverse strand, counting down.
AGCGGATCTTGAAGGCTCCGTTCTCGTCGGGTAAATTGTCAGGTTGCCTGAAGCTACTCCCCGACCTAGAGTCCACGTACCCAGTCATGCCCTGGTCCCAGCCCGGTGATGGTGCCAGACCAGGGCATGACTCCTCAACAGTCCGTGCCCCTTTTCACGATCCCCTGCGACCGGGGGTCCAGCTCCTCTAGGCCCAGACCACTGCCTGCTACCTAGATGGCTTCCAAGGAGCCCGGCTCCTGACCTCTCTCCTTCACCTCCAACACTTCACTCGACTCACTACTACTCTCCTGACACTCCTGACCTCCCCTTACCAATCCCCCAAGTGGGCGACCCTATTCCACTCAGACGTCCATTTGTGTGTCTGGTGGGTGTGGTGCAGAGTGTTCCTGGGATTTTGATTAGCCGATGTAACCAAGGACCCATAACCAAGAAGGAGGTGGATATTGTACGGGAGGGCAGATTTTACAATACCCTGTGACGACCTGATAGTCCAGGGGCATCATATTCCCCCTTGGTTAAACGTAGCTCGTCCTCGAGCTACAGGACATCAGAGGTTTATTTATTTATTTTTTTTAAACTGTAAAATAGAAAATAAAAAGGAACATTTTTATTTACAAAGGTTCATCCCAAATTAGGGAGGCTGGGTACTTAAACGTTGCAAAACTTTAGAGTTCGTCATTTCAACAGCGGAACGCTACCGGTTTGGTTAGTAGCGGAGGCTCAACCTGCTCCGTTGCAGTCTTTTCCTGCGACAGTCCAGTCCCAATGTCCCGGATCCCATTAACCCGCCACCCAAACAACCTGACCCGCTGCATACATATGGTGGGTCCGTGACCAGGTTAAGGTCCCGGGTGTTGTAAAAGACGACTCTTGTAGAAGTCCTGAGCAACCTGGTAGCCATTGCTCATTGCGCCAACCCCCACCAGAGCCTCCTGGTGTTGTCTACCAGCGCTGCACTGTCCAAGGCCCCGATGGCCTTTTCCCTGGAACAAAGGATGGAAAAAGGTTCAACAAGGAGGGCGCAGTCTAATTATAGCAGAACTTTACTGTCACCTTCCAACAGGAACCCTTCAGCCGGTCCCCGACAGCCTCCTCCATTTGAACACTGGTGAACGTTCAACAAAGGTGACAGTCCACACAAAACTTTAAAACTTACAGGTTCCAGTCCCTCTAACGTTGGGCACCTCCTCGACACAGTCTTGCAAAGTGCCCTGGTAAACCACAGTGACGGCAGATAGGCACCACCGAATCCATGTTATCTACTGAGATCTCTTCATCCGAAGTGGACTCCGCTTCCACCTCCATTATCTCTAACGTCATTAGTGCTTATGATGATAGAGTCATCTGACAGCCGTTTCCTCCAAAAGCGTGGCACCCATGCAGCTTCTGGGGTACTGGAACCTGAATCGCCTTCTTCCATCGCCTCCGGTTCAAAAGTCCATGGCAACTGGGTCAATCAGATCAGAAGCCACTGAATGGTCATGTCTATCAGAGGTCGAGGGGTCCGCTGCTGGTGGTGCGAGCAGTGCCCCGGGGTCAGCCGCAGTGGAGGGTGAAGGTGACGGCGGCTGGGTGCTGGCCATGAGCGGGAGCGGCTCGGATCCACCAGCCGCATCGGCCGGATTAGTGAAATCAACTGGGACTGGGTAACCGCTTACCCGCTCCTCTCGTGGAACTTAGGTCCCTGTTTTCCCGATCAGTGCGGATTTCGGTGTTCGCACCCCCAATTAATCTATAATACACAAAAAAACAGTAGGGAAAGTAATGGTCCCCAGCGCAGAACAGACAGGAATCATTTGACAGTTTTTTGAAGTTTTGGCATTTTTGGAATGTTGCAGACTATGTCCCTGAATTTGCACTTAGGCTGGTTTCACACTACGTCTTTTTAACATCCGTTGAAAACGTTATTTTAGCGGAAGTACGGATCCAGTGCAAATGCGTTTTCATTTCAATGCATTTGCAATGGACTCGCGTCCACCTGCGTTCACCTGCGTTTGCGTGCGTTATAGTGCGGATCCGGTGACTTGCAGTTTTTTAACATGTTTCAAAAACGCTACTTGTAGCGTTTTTGAGCTGCGTCAAAATACTGCAAGTCACCGGATCCGCACTATAACGCACGCGAACGCAGGTGAACGCTGGCGTGCTGATAGACAGGATCCTGCTTTTGTACTGAGCATGCCCAGAAAGTACTGAGCATGCCCAGAACCAGTCTCGCGTGATCTGTCTCTCTCCTCCTCCCTCCCTCACCCTCTCTCTCTCTATCTCTGTCTTTCCCCCTTCCTCCCTCCCTCCCTCACCCCCCCCCCACCTGAGAGCTGCGGACACTCGTAACCAAGGTAAATATCGCGTAACCACTTATCTTAGTTACCCGATGTTTACGTTGGTTACGCGTGCAGGCAGCCCTGCTCCTAGCAGCTGCAGACACTCGTAACCAAGATAAATATCGGGTATCCAAGGCCGATGTTTACCTTGGTTACCAGCGTCTGCAGCTGTCAGAAGCCGGCTCCCAGTCTAGTTCCCCTCACTCCCGATCACATGACTCCAATGCCCGCCCCTAAACATCCAGTGCAGGATCCTGCAAAATAACACATGCGTTTGCATACGTTATTTGCTGTAAAAGCAGGATCCGTACTTCCGCTAAAATAACGTTTTCAACGGATGTTAAAAAGACGTAGTGTGAAACCAGCCTAAGTGGCGAAATCAAAGCAATAATGACCGTGAATAATCCGCTATTTGTTTCCATGAACAATTCTTAATTCTAGTGAGTCACATCATCCAGGAGTCACCCCGAGCCCCCGACATTGACTCAGCCAAAAATATATCTAAAGTGCTGGGAGTGTCACGCTTATTAGAGTGATGACATCGAGTGATCACAACGTCTCGTATTACCGCATCTACATGTTCTGCATACAAATCCACGACAAGGAACGAAGCCCCGCGCTCCGGACAAAGAAGGAATATACTAAAAAATGCTCATCTGATGTCAAAGTTTCCGAGACGTCGTCTCAGGCTCAAAACATCTCTAATTTATCTCTAAAGGTAAAGAAAAGATGGTGACAACCAGCAATCATTACTATAACAAAGCGAAACGGGGGTCAGCAAACAAACTAACTGATTCAGCTATCAATACGAGCATACTAACTGCTCAAAACGCATTGTACATGAGAAGGATTTTTACCAGATACCACAAGACTGGATTTTTCCCTTCTTTGCAATAAGTATTATAGTAGTTATATTCTTGTACATAGGGGCAGTATTATAGTAGTTATATTCTTGTATATAGGAGCAGTATTATAGTAGTTATATTCTTGTACATAGGGGGCAGTATTATAGTAGTTATATTCTTGTATATAGGAGCAGTATTATAGTAGTTATATTCTTGTACATAGGGGCAGTATTATAGTAGTTATATTCTTGTACATAGGGGCAGTATTATAGTAGTTATATTCTTGTACATAGGGGCAGTATTATAGTAGTTATATTCTTGTATATAGGAGCAGTATTATAGTAGTTATATTCTTGTACATAGGGGGCAGTATTATAGTAGTTATATTCTTGTATATAGGAGCAGTATTATAGTAGTTATATTCTTGTACATAGGGGCAGTATTATAGTAGTTATATTCTTGTACATAGGGGCAGTATTATAGTAGTTATATTCTTGTACATAGGGGCAGTATTATAGTAGTTATATTCTTGTATATAGGAGCAGTATTATAGTAGTTATATTCTTGTACATAGGGGGCAGTATTATAGTAGTTATATTCTTGTATATAGGAGCAGTATTATAGTAGTTATATTCTTGTACATAGGGGCAGTATTATAGTAGTTATATTCTTGTACATAGGGGCAGTATTATAGTAGTTATATTCTTGTACATAGGGGCAGTATTATAGTAGTTATATTCTTGTACATAGGGGCAGTATTATAGCAGTTATATTCTTGTACACAGGGGCAGTATTATAGTAGTTATATTCTTGTACATAGGGGCAGTATTATAGTAGTTATATTCTTGTACATAGGGGGCAGTATTATAGTAGTCATATTCTTGTACATAGGGGCAGTATTATAGTAGTTATATTCTTGTACATAGGGGCAGTATTATAGTAGTTATATTCTTGTACATAGGGGCAGTATTATAGCAGTTATATTCTTGTACATAGAGGGCAGTATTATAGTAGTTATATTCTTGTACATAGGGGGCAGTATTATAGTAGTTATATTCTTGTACATAGGGGCAGTATTATAGTAGTTATATTCTTGTACATAGGGAGCAGTATTATAGTAGTTACAGTTAGGTCCAGAAATATTTGGACAGTGACACAAGTTTTGTTATTTTAGCTGTTTACAAAAACATGTTCAGAAATACAATTCTATATATAATATTGGCTGAAAGTGCACACTCCCAGCTGCAATATGAGAGTTTTCACATCCAAATCGGAGAAAGGGTTTAGGAATCATAGCTCTGTAATGCATAGCCTCCTCTTTTTCAAGGGACCAAAAGTAATTGGACAAGGGACTCTAAGGGCTGCAATTAACTCTGAAGGCGTCTCCCTCGTTAACCTGTAATCAATGAAGTAGTTAAAAGGTCTGGGGTTGATTACAGGTGTGTGGTTTTGCATTTGGAAGCTGTTGCTGTGACCAGACAACATGCGGTCTAAGGAACTCTCAATTGAGGTGAAGCAGAACATCCTGAGGCTGAAAAAAAAGAAAAAATCCATCAGAGAGATAGCAGACATGCTTGGAGTAGCAAAATCAACAGTCGGGTACATTCTGAGAAAAAAGGAATTGACTGGTGAGCTTGGGAACTCAAAAAGGCCTGGGCGTCCACGGATGACAACAGTGGTGGATGATCGCCGCATACTTTCTTTGGTGAAGAAGAAACCGTTCACAACATCAACTGAAGTCCAGAACACTCTCAGTGAAGTAGGTGTATCTGTCTCTAAGTCAACTGTAAAGAGAAGACTCCATGAAAGTAAATACAAAGGGTTCACATCTAGGTGCAAACCATTCATCAATTCCAAAAATAGACAGGCCAGAGTTACATTTGCTGAAAAACACCTCATGAAGCCAGCTCAGTTCTGGAAAAGTATTCTATGGACAGATGAGACCAAGATCAACCTGTACCAGAATGATGGGAAGAAAAAAGTTTGGAGAAGAAAGAGAACGGCACATGATCCAAGGCACACCACATCCTCTGTAAAACATGGTGGAGGTAACGTGATGGCATGGGCATGCATGGCTTTCAATGGCACTGGGTCACTTGTGTTTATTGATGACATAACAGCAGACAAGAGTAGCCGGATGAATTCTGAAGTGTACCGGGATATACTTTCAGCCCAGATTCAGCCAAATGCCGCAAAGTTGATCGGACGGCGCTTCATAGTACAGATGGACAATGACCCCAAGCATACAGCCAAAGCTACCCAGGAGTTCATGAGTGCAAAAAAGTGGAACATTCTGCAATGGCCAAGTCAATCACCAGATCTTAACCCAATTGAGCATGGATTTCACTTGCTCAAATCCAGACTTAAGACGGAAAGACCCACAAACAAGCAAGACCTGAAGGCTGTGGCTGTAAAGGCCTGGCAAAGCATTAAGAAGGAGGAAACCCAGCGTTTGGTGATGTCCATGGGTTCCAGACTTAAGGCAGTGATTGCCTCCAAAGGATTCGCAACAAAATATTGAAACTAAAAATTTTTTTTTGGGTTTGGTTTATTTGTCCAATTACTTTTGACCTCCTAAAATGTGGAGTGTTTGTAAAAAAATGTGACAATTCCTACAATTTCTATCAGATATTTTTGTTCAAACCTTCAAATTAAACGTTACAATCTGCACTTGAATTCTGTTGTAGAGGTTTCATTTCAAATCCAATGTGGTGGCATGCAGAGCCCAACTCGAGAAAATTGTGTCACTGTCCAAATATTTCTGGACCTAACTGTATATTCTTGTATATAGGGGCAGTATTATAGTAGTTATATTCTTGTATATAGGGGGCAGTATTATAGTAGTTATATTCTTGTACATAGGGGCAGTATTATAGTAGTTATATTCTTGTATATAGGGGGCAGTATTATAGTAGTTATATTCTTGTACATAGGGGCAGTATTATAGTAGTTATATTCTTGTATATAGGGGGCAGTATTATAGTAGTTATATTCTTGTACATAGGGGCAGTATTATAGTAGTTATATTCTTGTATATAGGGGCAGTATTATAGCAGTTATATTCTTGTACATAGGGGCAGTATTATAGCAGTTATATTCTTGTACATAGGGGCAGTATTATAGCAGTTATATTCTTGTACATAGGGGCAGTATTATAGCAGTTATATTCTTGTACATAGGGGCTGTATTATAGCAGTTATATTCTTGTACATAGGGGCAGTATTATAGTAGTTATATTCTTGTACATGGGGGCAAAATTCTAGAAGTTATATTATTGATTTTGATCATTTAATTTTGGTTATTTTGATTTGATATTTATGATTTTTAGTCTCTGATCCTTCAGCTTCGTTTTCTGGTAAATTAAAATTAATTACATTTCCAATATTTTGTATCTGAGATATTTACATTTCTCTATATCTTAGATTTCCGTTTTGTCTTTCACTTTTTGGCTTGTTAGTCATGATCTTTTGCTACATTTGGTGCTTTTTGATGATGTTTCTGGGCTATAAATTAATAACTACTTATCATTTATGATAAATAGTTGATATCTCCGGTTATTGTAGCATTACAGACATAGTGTGGATTCGGAGGTCCCTTGTGTGGAGTATTTGGGCAATTCTTGACAATGAGTGACTTCACTCCTGACCTCTGAAGGTGCTGAGTGACAATTCCCTATAATGTTTCAGGCAGTAACTTGTATCTCTCTGGGACGGGTGGAAACTGCTACAGAAATTTCTTTTGGTGTAAAAAGATATGATCCCTCTAAATGCCAAAATTTGAGGCCAAATGACTCAGTTGACGTCTTAATATTTTTCCTTTTATACCCATGTGACGCTTCCGGGTGTCGGCCGGCGTCGGTTTGTTTTCTCGTGTTACTCTGAGGACAATACCTTCATGATACAATGTCGCAATGTACGACACAGAGCTGGAGAATTACCTGGCACCAGATAAAGGGATGATATTAACTCCTCCACATTGAAATGGCAACACCAAGAAGGAAAAGTCATAGAACTGTGGAAATCACGGGATAGAGACGTCCCTGGTCTGAGAATGATAAAAAATGGCAACAACATTCTCAAAAGCTCTCGATGTATTGAATGTGGAGTATGAGCGGCGGGTGTGACTTTCCCTCATAAAGGCCCCTTCATGGCATTGACCACATAATCTACAAAACAGCCACCGACTATCATTGCATCCAAGACGCAGGACTCTTCACGCCTCCGGTATCCATCAAGCTGGCAACGCGACAAAGAGTCCTTCGTAAGGAAACGGTACACTGGTGCTATTCCCTGGATTATAGCGTGAGCTTTAGCAATATATGGTAACCGGACCCCTCTAGCCTTCATTCCAGGTGCCCTAACATCTCAGCACTAAATTGATTTGGATGTGGAACCAGTGGTGCGGCCATTTTATAATAGCATCACAGGAGTCTTTTAACCGGATACGGTCATGCTGTATATTGTTTCTGCTACTGTGAGCCTTCTGCTTGGCCTAAACCTGCTCCCATGGCTGAAGCATCTTGGGACTTGTCTTCCGTGGCTGCAGCGTCTCTGGACTTGTCTCCCATGGCTGCAGTGTCTCCAGACTTGTCTCCCATGGCTTCAGCATCTCTAGACATGCCTCCCATGGCTGCAGCAGCTCCAGACTTGTCTGCCAGGGCTGTGGAATCACTGGACTTGCCTCCCATGGCTGCAGTATTGCTGGACTTGTCTCCCATGGCTGCAGCATGTCCAGACTTGTTTCCCATGGCTGTAGCATCTCAGGACTTGTCTCCCATGACTGCAGCATGACCGGACTTGCTTCCAAGGGCTGCAGCATTTCTGGACTTGCCTCCCATGGCTGCAGCATCTCCGAACTTGTCTCCCATTGCTGCAGCAGTTCTGGACTTGCCTCCCATGCCTGCAGCATCTCCGAACCGCTCTATCATGGCTGCATCATTTCTGGACTTGTTTCCCATGGCTGCAGCATTTCTGGACTTGTCTTCCATGGCTGCAGCATGTCCGGACTTGTTTCCCATGGCTGCAGCATCTCCAGACTTTTCTTCTCTTGGGCACATTGTCAGTGATTACATAGGAGCCGCCAGAAGCTGATCTTGATGATTTGTGCAAGTGAATTCAGAGGCAGAACCTTCCTCAAATGACCACTAATAACCTCAGTGATAGCAGCCGAGGCTAGAAGTACTAGAATTTTTACTCATGACTCAATCTCCATACAGATAAAATTGATGTTTTGCAAAGATTTTTTCTCTTTTTTCATCATTTGCAGATCAGTAATATGTATATTCGTCCTCTTCCATTGTGGTATTGACATTTCAATGCTGAGGAGGTAGAATAGAGCCACTTGACCGCCATCAGACACAACATTTCTCGTAGTAATATTATTTATTTATTAGAACACAAATCATTCCCAATTCTGTACTGGAAAAAAGGTTACAAATAAAATACAAATAAATAAAAATAAATAAACTAACACTGACACTAACACTGGCCCTCGTGGGCTTACAGTCTACAGGATAATAGGTAGGAGACAGTAGGTCGGCAGCTCCAGTTATGGTCAGGTGGCATCTTTGAAGGTGGTGAGGTATCAGCTCCAGTGGAGGTGAGGTGGCAGCTCCGGTAGTGGTGGGGTGGCAGCTCTGGTAGTGGTGAGGTGGCAGCTCTGGTAGTGGTGAGGTGGCAGCTCCAGTGGAGGTGAGGTGGCAGCTCTGGTAGTGGTGGGGTGGCAGCTCTGGTAGTGGTGAGGTGGCAGCTCTGGTAGTGGTGAGGTATCAGCTCCAGTGGAGGTGAGGTGGCAGCTCCGGTAGTGGTGGGGTGGCAGCTCTGGTAGTGGTGAGGTGGCAGCTTTGGTAGTGGTGAGGTGGCAGCTCCAGTGGAGGTGAGGTGGCAGCTCTGGTAGTGGTGGGGTGGCAGCTCTGGTAGTGGTGAGGTGGCAGCTCTGGTAGTGGTGAGGTATCAGCTCCAGTGGAGGTGAGGTGGCAGCTCCGGTAGTGGTGGGGTGGCAGCTCTGGTAGTGGTGAGGTGGTAGCTCCGGTAGTGGTGAGGTGGCAGCTCCGGTAGTGGTGAGGTGGCAGCTCTGGTAGTGGTGAGGTGGCAGCTCCGGTAGTGGTGGGGTGGCAGCTTTGGTAGTGGTGAGGTGGCAGCTCCGGTAGTGGTGGGGTGGCAGCTCTGGTAGTGGTGAGGTGGCAGCTCCGGTAGTGGTGAGGTGGCAGCTCCGGTAGTGGTGGGGTGGCAGCTCTGGTAGTGGTGAGGTGGCAGCTCTGGTAGTGGTGAGGTGGCAGCTCCGGTAGTGGTGAGGTGGCAGCTCCGGTAGTGGTGGGGTGGCAGCTCCGGTAGTGGTGGGGTGGCAGCTCTGGTAGTGGTGAGGTGGCAGCTCCAGTGGAGGTGAGGTGGCAGCTCCGGTAGTGGTGAGGTGGCAGCTCCAGTGGGGGTGAGAGGGTGACTCTGGTGACGATGAGGGGTTGACTCTGGTGGTGGTGAGATGGCTGCGGTGTAATTTTATGCTGTAAACTTTCTTGAAGAGATGATTTTTCAAGTTGTGATTAAAAGTTCTGAATTTGGAGGATAATCAGACTGTTAGGCTCTCCCTAGGTGGGGAGGATCCTCAAAGCCCAATGTTCGGGTGAATGCGAGAATGTTAGTAGTTTCCTGAGTTACATCTTGTACAGTGCTGGCCAAAAGTATTGGCACCCCTGTAATTCTGTCAGATAATACTCAGTTTCTTCCTGACAATGATTGCAATCACAAATTCTTTGGTATTATTATCTTCATTTATTTTGCTTGCAATGAAAAAACACAAAAGAGAATGAAACAAAAATCAAATCATTGATCACTTCACACAAAACTCCAAAAATGGGCCAGACAAAAGTATTGGCACCCTTAGCCTAATACTTGGTTACACAACCTTTAGCCAAAATAACTGCGCACAACCGCTTCCAGTAACCATCAATGAGTTTCTTACAATGCTCTGCTGGAATTTTAGACCATTCTTCTTTGGCAAACTGCTCCAGGTCCCTGAGATTTGAAGGGGGCCTTCTCCAAACTGCCATTGTGAGGCAGGGTTCAGGTCTGGACTCATGGGGTTCAGGTCTGGACTCATTGCTGGCCACTTTAGTAGTCTCCAGTGCTTTCTATCAAACCATTTTCTAGTGCTTTTTGAAGTGTGTTTTGGGATATTGTCCTGCTGGAAGACCCATGACCTCTGAGGAAGACCCAGCTTTCTCACACTGGGCCCTACATTATGCTGCAAAATATGTTGGTAGTCTTCAGACTTCATAATGCCATGCACACGGTCAAGCAGTCCAGTGCCAGAGGCAGCAAAGCAACCCCAAAACATCAGGGAACCTCCGCCATGTTTGACTGTAGGGACCGTGTTCCTTTCTTTGAATGCCTCTTTTTTTTTCACTGTAAACTCTATGTCGATGGCTTTTCCCAAAAAGCTCTACTTTTGTCTCATCTGAGAGAACATTCTTTCAAAACGTTTTAGGCTTTCTCAGGTAAGTTTTGGCAAACTCCAGCCTGGCTTTTTTATGTCTCGGGGTAAGAAGTGGGGTCTTTCTGGGCGTCCTACCATACAGTCCCTTTTCATTCAGACGCAGACGGATAGTACAAGTTGACACTGTTGTACCCTCGGACTGCAGGGCAGCTTGAACTTGTTTGGATGTTAGTCGAGGTTCTTTATCCACCATCCGCACAATCTTGCGTTGAAATCTCTCGTCAATTTTTCTTTTTCTTCCACATCTAGGGAGGTTAGCCACAGTGCCATGGGCTTTACACTTCTTGATGACACTGCGCACCGTAGACACAGGAACTTTCAGGTCTTTGGAGATGGACTTGTAGCCTTGAGATTGCTCATGCTTCATCACAATTTGGATTCTCAAGTCCTCAGACAGTTCTTTGGTCTTCTTTCTTTTCTCCATGCTCAATGTGGTGCACACAAGGACACAGGACAGAGGCGGAGGCAACTTTAATCCATGTCACCTGCTGCAAGTGTGATTTATTATTGCCAGCACCTGTTAGGTGCCACAGGTAAGTTACAGGCGCTGTTATTACACAAATTACAGAAGCAGCACAGGATTATTCACACAAAGCCAATACTTTTATCCACCCCCTTTTTTATGTTTGGTGTGGAATTATATCCAATTTGGCTTTATGACAATGTTTATATTTTTTTTTCATTGAAGACAAATTAAATGAAAATAATAATACCGAAGAATTTGTGATTGCAATCATTTTCAAGAAGAAACTGAGTATTATCTGACAGAGTTGCAGGGGTGCCAATACTTTTGGCCAGCACTGTAATATATTTCAGAGCTGCACTCACTATTCTGCTGGTGCAGTCGCTGTGTACATACATTACATTACTGATCCTGAGTTACCTCCTGTATTATACCCCAGAGCTGCACTCACTATTCTGCTGGTGCAGTCACTGTGTACATACATTACATTACTGATCCTAACCTACCTCCTGTATTATACTCCAGAGCTGCACTCACTATTCTGCTGGTGCAGTCACTGTGTACATACATTACTGATCCTGAGTTACCTCCCGTATTATACTCCAGAGCTGCACTCACTATTCTGCTGGTGCAGTCACTGTGTACACACATTACATTACTGATCCTGAGTTATATTCTGTATTATACTCCAGAGCTGCATTCATTATACTGCTGGTGCAGTCACTGTGTACATACATTACATAACTGATTATGAGTTACCCCCTGTATTATGCTCCAGAGCTGCACTCACTATTCTGCTGGTGGAGTTCTGCTGGTTCCCACCTGTTGATTACATGGCTAGATAGTCCTGAGTGATGATTTCTTTGATCCTGCTGTATACAGTATATGATTTAGGTTGTGGTTTCTCCTGCGTCCACTTTTGATGACCCCCTCCTTGCGCAGAGTGCCCCTTTATTTGCGAGGTATCTGGTTACATAAGTCGTTTTTCCTATTATTTATAAACCAGACTTGTTTGAAGCTTTTATCAGATATTTTAGCATTGATGAATGATGCGTTCTGTTCTGGTTCGTTTCCTTTCACTGAACGACCCTTCTCTTCACTCCTCACTTGCCCCTTATAAGGGATATTCTTCGGAGTATAATAAATCTACGAGACAATGAAGCATTATAGTAATTTATGCTGCAGCGAGCGGCTTCAGACTTTCCATCTACAAATGAGCAAGGAACCAGCCCAGAGGTTCATAGAATGTAAAGAGACATAATAGTTATCCTGGATATTAGAGAACAACGGTAAAAATGATACAAACAGTAAATATTTAAATAATGAGACAGTCAACAGGAGCAGGGTCCTCTCTCCCTCTATAGACTTGGAGCACTCGCGGGCAGGTTCCTCTCTCCCTCTATAGACTGTGAGCCCTCGCGGGCAGGGTCCTCTCTCCTCCTGTAGACTGTGAGCCCTCGCGGGCAGGGTCCTCTCTCCCTCTATAGACTGTGAGCCCTCGCGGGCAGGGTCCTCTCTCCTCCTGTAGACTGTGAGCCCTCACGGGCAGGGTCCTCTCTCCCTCTATAGACTGTGAGCCCTCGCGGGCAGGGTCCTCTCTCCTCCTGTAGACTGTGAGCCCTCGCGGGCAGGGTCCTCTCTCCTCCTGTAGACTGTGAGCCCTCGCGGGCAGGGTCCTCTCTCCTCCTGTAGACTGTGAGCACTCGCGGGCAGGGTCCTCTCTCCCTCTATAGACTGTGAGCCCTCGCGGGCAGGGTCCTCTCTCCTCCTGTAGACTGTGAGCCCTCGCGGGCAGGGTCCTCTCTCCTCCTGTAGACTGTGAGCCCTCGCGGGCAGGGTCTTCTCTCCTCCTGTAGACTGTGATCCCTCGTGGGCAGGGTCCTCTCTCCCTCTATAGACTGTGAGCACTCGCGGGCAGGGTCCTCTTTCCTCCTGTAGACTGTGAGCACTCGCGGGCAGGGTCCTCTCTCCTCCTGTAGACTGTGAGCACTCGCGGGCAGGGTCCTCTTTCCTCCTGTACTGTGATCCCTCGTGGGCAGGGTCCTCTCTCCTCCTGTAGACTGTGATCCCTCGTGGGAAGGGTCCTCTCTCCCTCTATAGACTGTGAGCACTCGCGGGCAGGGTCCTCTCTCATCCTGTACTGTGATCCCTCGTGGGCAGGGTCCTCTCTCCTCCTGTAGACTGTGATCCCTCGTGGGAAGGGTCCTCTCTCCCTCTATAGACTGTGAGCACTCGCGGGCAGGGTCCTCTTTCCTCCTGTACTGTGAGCCCTCGCGGGCAGGGTCCTCTCTCCTCCTGTAGACTGTGAGCCCTCGCGGGCAGGGACCTCTCTCTTCCTGTAGACTGTGATCCCTCGCGGGCAGGGTCTTCTCTCCTCCTGTATCAGTCTGTGCCTTGTATTGTTCATGATTATTGTACTTGTTCCTATTATGTATACTCTTTTCACATGTAAAGCGCCACGGAATAAATGGCGCTTTAATAATAAATAAAAATAAAAATTGCATTTTTATTGGATTTAATAGAGAAAAAAAATCTATCACGCCATGATTTTATACCATTTACCAATCACTGTAAATAATCGAATCGCTCGGTTGATCAGCTTGTTACGATTACAAGGACACAAAATATGTCCATGTTATTTTTTGATTTGTGATGTTTATTATTTTTAATAAAAGAGCATAAAAATAACAATATTCTAATTTTTTTGATTATTTTATTCCATTTTTTTTTTAGAAGAAAAATAAAATCTCTTATTCTCCCTCTAGAATACATGACATAGAAATACACTGCTATGTACAATGTATATCTACTGTACATACCAGTGTAATCTGCCTGTGGATTCAGAGGCTGCACTGCAGCTTCAAGTACAGAAAATTCTCCCTGTGACTTCACCAGAGCCTGTGGCTGAGATGTTTGAAGGTTGTGGGTTTGAGCCCCTGTGAGGGGGAAATAAAAAAATATGTTTTTGTAATTATTTCTCATTATTTTATTGTAGTTGTATAGGAGAAGAGGCAGTGACTGTCGAGACATCGGGATTGAGCCTTCAAATTGGGACAGCCCTGCTCAATCTGCAATGGTCAGGGGTTACGTAACAGTTTTTATGACTTCCAGTGCTGGATTTTCAGCTATACTGTTCAGTACTTCTTTTTATTGTCCTCCATGCTGCTGATTTCTATGAAGACTTTTATCTCACCGAGTGTTGAATTTATAGCTATATTGCTCCAACAATGTCCTCCATAAAACTGCAGCTTTCTGGAAAGTGTTTCGCTTCACACAGTGCTGGATTCACACTTACTCTGCTCAGTACGTCTGTGTAATGTCCACCATGCCACTGCTGCTTTGATCATGTGATACATAGAAATATGGATTCCCTCAAGTCTGTATATACTGTGTCATCACTGCAACTACCCTCCACCCACCAGCTCAGAGACAACTGAAAACTAGAGACAGAACCTGCAGAGGGGAAAACTGAGAACAATGCAGGATACAAGTCACATAATGGCCCGAAATAGTGATATTCCTGCACAGAACAGATTATGCTGAACAGCACCTGAGAGGAACGATACCCTCAGAGTGAAAATACACAGGGAATGTATCTGCAGTGGATTGTTCATTAATATTTGAATTCAGAAAATCTTCAACATCAGAGATTTGAATAAGTTCATCTATACGCAGCAGAGATATTCCTCCTGGAAATTCCTCTATATTTGTGGGATTTAAATTCCACAAAGTATCAATATTTTATTTGTAAATTTCATCTTTTTCAATTCAAAATCCAGAGATAATCTACATTTTACACATTTGGATTTGGCAGGTGTTTTTTTTCCCCTGTAGATTAGCCGTGGAAAATCTGCAACAAATTGGTCATATGTGCAAATATCCCTAATCTCATCTAATAGGAGGACAGAGACTAAAGGTTTCAGAATATAAGAGGCACGGAGTGTTCAGGTGACCTGTCCTTTTATGTGATGATGTCGGTTTGGACACCTTTTCCATGTGAGTGTGTGCTGATTTCTAGTGAGTGTTTTATCTCACCCAGGAGCTGGAGTCACAGTGACAAGGCTCAGTACTGCTGTATAATGTCTTCCATGCTGCTGATTTCTAGTCAGTGTTTTATCTCACCCAGGAGCTGGAGTCACAGTGACATGGGACAGTACTGCTGTATAATGTCTTCCATGCTGCTGATTTCTAGTCAGTGTTTTATCTCACCCAGGAGCTGGAGTCACAGTTACATGGGAAAGTATTGCTTTATAATGTCTACCATGCTGATAATTCTAGTGAGTGTGTCATCTCACCCAGAATCTGGATTCACACTTACAAGGCTCAATACTGCTTTATAATGTCTTCCATGCTGCTGATTTCTAGTGAGTGTTTTATCTCACCCAGGAGCTGGAGTTACAGTTACATGGCTCATTACTGCTGTATAATGTCTTCCATGCTGCTGATTTCTAGTGAGTGTTTTATCTCACATAGGAGCTGGAGTTACAGTTACATGGGACAGTACTGCTTTATAATGTCTTCCATGCTGCTGATTTCTAGTCATTGTTTTATCTCACCCAGGAGCTGGAGTCACAATTACATGGCTAAGTACTGCTGTATAATGTCTTCCATAGTGCTGATTTCTAGTCATTGTGTCATCTCACCCAGAATTTGGATTCACACTTACAAGGCTCAATACTGCTGTATAATGTCTTCCATGCTGCTGATTTCTAGTCAGTGTTTTATCTCACCCAGGAGCTGGAGTCACAGTTACGTGACTCAGTATTGCTGTATAATGTCCTGCATGTTGCTGATTTCTAGTAAGTGTTTTATCTCACCCAGGAGTTGGAGTTACAGTTACACTGTTCAGTACTGCTGTATAATGTCTTCCATGCTGCTGATTTCTAGTAAGTGTTTTATCTCACCCAGGAGCTGGAGTTACAGTTACATGGCTCATTACTGCTGTATAATGTCTTCCATTCTGCTGATTTCTAGTGAGTGTTTTATCTCACCCAGGAGCTGGAGTCACAGTTACAAGGCTCAATACTGCTGTATAATGTCTTCCATGCTGCTGATTTCTAGTCAGTGTTTTATCTCACAGAACCAAACATGACAAGCGGGGAATCATAATTATTTGACTCGCGGCTCGGAGCCCCCAGTGGCTGAACGCTGCTTCACTTCTGTCACTTCTGCCTGTGTTGTGTAATGTACATCTGTTCTTCATTGCTGCCTCCTTCCGCTGCTTGTCTTTAGTGGGCATTTATTCCATTTTTACCTATAGTTTATGTGCTGCATTTATCTTTATTAGTATCGGCTTCCATGGGGCTGATGTTACAGCCCAGAATTCATGGATTGGAAACAGAGATGTGTCATGGCAGTTTATCTTGATGCTAATGATAACGTCCCGATAAACCTATATGGCGGGTAGTGGTACGGGGACGGTATTTTTAGCAGTTTTGCTTTTCCTTGTAATTATTTACTTGAGCGTTGGGATAAATCTATATTTTACATTTCACACACTCAGAGACGCTCCCCACTGGATAGAACCGAGAAGAGATCTCATATATACAAGATACAAACTAACAGTGCTTCATCTTGTGTGGCTCTGATCCATATACAGAGCCTTGTGAAAGTATTCGCCCCCTTGAATTTTTCACCCTTTTCCCACATTTCAGGCTTCAAACATAAAGATAAAATGTTAATGTTCTGGTGAAGAATCAACAACAAGTGACACAATTGTGAAGAGGAAGGAAATTTATTGCTTATTTTAAATTTTGTAAAAAATAAATAACTGAAAATTGTGGCGTGCAATATTATTCATCCCCTGTAAGTGAATACTTTGTAGCGCCCCCTTTTGCTGCATTTACAGCTGCAGTCGCTTGGGGTTTGTGTCTATCAGTTTTGCACATGGAGAGGTGAAATTCTCGCCCGTTCTTCCTTTGTAAACAGCTGGAGCTGAGTGAGGTTGGATGGAGGCGTTTGTGAACAGCAGTTTTCAGCTCTTTCCACAGATTCTCAATTGGGTTCAGGTCTGGGCTGTGACTTGGCCATTCTAACACCTGGATACAATTATTTGTGAACCATTCCATTGTAGATTTTGCTTTATGTTTGGGATCATTGTCTTGTTGGAAGACAAATCTCCGTCCCAGTCTCAGGTCTTTTGCAAACTCCAACAGGTTTTCTTCAAGAATGGTCCTGTATTTGGCTCCATCCATCTTCCCATCAATTTTAACCATCTTCCCTGTCCCTGCTGAAGAAAACCAGGCCCAAACTATGATGCTGCCACCACCATGTTTGACAGTGGGGATGGTGTGTTCAGGGTGATGAGCTGTGTTGCTGTTACATATCATTGTGTCCAAATAGTTTGATTTTGTTTTCATCTGAGCAGAGCCCCTTTTCCACATGTTTGGTGTCTCCAGGCGGCTTGTGGCAAACTGTAAACGCCACTTTTTATGGAAATCTTTGAGAAATGGCTTTCTTCTTGCCACTCTTCCATAAAGGCCAGATTTGTGCAGTGACTGATTGTTCTCCTATGGACAGACTCTCCCACCTCAGCTGTAGATCTCTGCAGATCATCCAGAGGGATCATGGGCCTCTTGGCTGCATCTCTGATCAGTCTTCTCCTTGTGTGAGATGACAGTTTGGATGGACGGCCGGGTCTTGGTAGATTTGCAGTGGTATGATTCTCCTTCCATTTCAATTTGATCGCTTGCACAGTGCTTCTTGGGATGTTTAAAGTTGTGGAAATCTTTTTGTAACCAAATCCGGCTTTAAACTTCTCCACAACAGTATCCTGGACCTGCCTGTTGTGTTCCTTGGTCTTCATGAAGCTCTCTGCGCTTTACACAGAACACTGAGACTATCACAGAGCAGGGGCATTATACGGAGACTTGATTACACACAGGGGCTTATATTTATCATCATCAGTCATTTAGGACAACATTGGATCATTCAGAGATCCTCAATCAACTTCTGGAGTGAGTTTTCTGCACTGAAAGTAAAGGGGATGAATAATATTGCACGCCACAATTTTCAGTTATTTATTTTTTACAAAAGTTTAACAAAAGCAATAAATTTTGTTCAACTTCACAATTGTGTCACTTGTTGCTGATTCTTCACCAGCACATTAAATTTTTATCTTTCTATTTGAAGCCTGAAATGTGGGAAAAGGTTGAAAAATTCAAGGGGGTCGAATATTTTCACAAGGCACTGTGTTTATATATATATATATATATATATATATATATATATATATATATATATATATATATAAAATACTGTACATTATATAGATTTAGTGCTCAAGTTTTTGTTAAAAAATGAAGTTTGCCCTTTGGTTGAACTTATTTGTCTCAGTTTACTCTAAAAATTGTCATAAGCCAAAATGTGGGTCAATGTTCCAGGTATAAGCAGTAACATAGCTTGGAAAGGCATGGGATGGGTGCCCAAGTGCCAAAATTTATGGAGGCCCAACATTTGCTCTTTGCCCCTACTGTGAGTGCGTGCTGGCCGGCTGGTGACCTGGAAGTGTAAAATGCCTCAGAATCCTATGCAGAGTGCAGAGGCTAAGATGAGTTTATCAATGGCTACGTCCGTCTGCCTAGGAAAAAACAAAGATGACAATGTCCTCAGTATAATGAAGGGAGCTTTTGTCATCTCATTTTCTGACTATGTATAGCAGAGCCACATGAAAAACTCATCTTGACTAAAGCGCTCTGCATAGGCAGCAGCTGAGATCACTGAGGATGTACTCTACTTCCACAGCACCTCATCTCTTTTCTCACATGTAATTTTGCAAGAGGTGACACAGAGACAGTGTTCAAATAAAATAATAATAATAATAAAATTATTTTTACAATAATCTGTGAGGCCCCAATTTATCAAGATGGGCATTTTGTACATCAGTCTTTATGGAGAAGGCACTGGAGGAAGATGTGCCAAAATCAGTAAGATGCAATGTGCTCGCTCCTCTCACTGCATGTGGCGCATCTTTCAGATTTCATACAATAAATATTCTCCCGTCAATGCCGGGGGCAGAATTCTGCTGTAATTTATGCCATAAATGATATGTCGGCCATGCTCAACCACCAGCTCCCTTGACTACAATCTATTCACTTTTTAAAAAGTTTGCAGAGCTGGTCAGAGTTGATGTAAAAGTGACAAAAATTGCAATTTTTTTTGCTCAACTTCAAGTTTCTCAAAAATTTCATCTAGTTTCCATTAAAATTGTTGTGGAAATTGTTTGATAAATGAATCGTCATCTACGGTAAGTTTTATATAAGTTTTCTAATCTTAACAAGGGTTTAGGGCTACGACTAAAGTTAAGGTTAGAATAAAAATTAGGGTTAAAACTAAGTTTAGATATTGGACTAAGTTAGGACTAGAATTAGGGTAAAGGATAGGACCATGGTTAGGGAAACGATGAGGATTAGGATTAGGGTAAAGAATAGGACTATGGTTAGGGAAAGGACAAGGGTTAGGGTTAGGGTAAAGGATAGGACTATGGTTAGGGAAACGATGAGGATTAGGATTAGGGTAAAGAACAGGACTATGGTTAGGGAAAGGACAAGGGTTAGGATTAGGGTAAATGATAGGACTATGGTTAGGAAAAGTACAAGGGTTAGGATTAGGGTAAAGGATAGGACTATGGTTAGGGAAAGGACAAGGGTTAGGATAAGGGTAAAGGATAGGACTATGGTTAGGGAAAGGACAAGGGTTAGGATTAGGGTAAAGGATAGGACTATGGTTAGGGAAAGGACAAGGGTTAGGATAAGGGTAAAGGATAAGACTATGGTTAAGGAAAGGACAAGGGTTAGGATTAGGGTAAAGGATAGGACTATGGTTAGGGAAAGGACAAGGGCTAGGATTAGGGTAAAGAATAGAACGATGGTTAGGGAAAGGACAAGGGTTTCGATTAGGGTAAAGAATAGGACTATGGTTAGGGAAAGGACAAGGGTTAGGATTAGGGTAAAGAATAGGACTATGGTTAGGGAAAGGACAAGGGTTAGGATTAGGGTAAAGAATAGGACGATGGTTAGGGAAAGGACAAGGTTTTCGATTAGGGTAAAGAATAGGACTATGGTTAGGGAAAGGACAAGGTTTTCGATTAGGGTAAAGGATAGGACTATGGTTAGGGAAAGGACAAGGGTTAGGATTAGGGTAAAGGATAGGACTATGGTTAGGGAAAGGACAAGGGCTAAGATAAGGGTAAAGGATAGGACTATGGTTAAGGAAAGGACAAGGGTTAGGATTAGGGTAAAGGATAGGACTATGGTTAGGGAAAGGACAAGGGCTAGGATTAGGGTAAAGAATAGGACGATGGTTAGGGAAAGGACAAGGGTTTCGATTAGGGTAAAGAATAGGACTATGGTTAGGGAAAGGACAAGGGTTAGGATTAGGGTAAAGAACAGGACTATGGTTAGGGAAAGGACAAGGGTTAGGATTAGGGTAAAGAACAGGAGTATGGTTAGGGAAAGGACAAGGGTTAGGATTAGGGTAAATGATAGGACTATGGTTAGGAAAAGTACAAGGGTTAGGATTAGGGTAAAGGATAGGACTATGGTTAGGGAAAGGACAAGGGTTAGGATAAGGGTAAAGGATAGGACTATGGTTAGGGAAAGGACAAGGGTTAGGATTAGGGTAAAGGATAGGACTATGGTTAGGGAAAGGACAAGGGTTAGGATAAGGGTAAAGGATAAGACTATGGTTAAGGAAAGGACAAGGGTTAGGATTAGGGTAAAGGATAGGACTATGGTTAGGGAAAGGACAAGGGCTAGGATTAGGGTAAAGAATAGAACGATGGTTAGGGAAAGGACAAGGGTTTCGATTAGGGTAAAGAATAGGACTATGGTTAGGGAAAGGACAAGGGTTAGGATTAGGGTAAAGAATAGGACTATGGTTAGGGAAAGGACAAGGGTTAGGATTAGGGTAAAGAATAGGACGATGGTTAGGGAAAGGACAAGGTTTTCGATTAGGGTAAAGAATAGGACTATGGTTAGGGAAAGGACAAGGTTTTCGATTAGGGTAAAGGATAGGACTATGGTTAGGGAAAGGACAAGGGTTAGGATTAGGGTAAAGGATAGGACTATGGTTAGGGAAAGGACAAGGGCTAAGATAAGGGTAAAGGATAGGACTATGGTTAAGGAAAGGACAAGGGTTAGGATTAGGGTAAAGGATAGGACTATGGTTAGGGAAAGGACAAGGGCTAGGATTAGGGTAAAGAATAGGACGATGGTTAGGGAAAGGACAAGGGTTTCGATTAGGGTAAAGAATAGGACTATGGTTAGGGAAAGGACAAGGGTTAGGATTAGGGTAAAGAACAGGACTATGGTTAGGGAAAGGACAAGGGTTAGGATTAGGGTAAAGAACAGGAGTATGGTTAGGGAAAGGACAAGGGTTAGGATTAGGGTAAAGAATAGGACGATGGTTAGGGAAAGGACAAGGTTTTCGATTAGGGTAAAGAATAGGACTATGGTTAGGGAAAGGACAAGGGTTAGGATTAGGGCAAAGAATAGGACTATGGTTAGGGAAAGGACAAGGGTTAGGATTAGGGTAAAGAATAGGACTATGGTTAGGGAAAGGACAAGGGTTAGGATTAGGGTAAAGAACAGGACTATGGTTAGGGAAAGGACAAGGGTTTCGATTAGGGTAAAGAATAGGACTATGGTTAGGGAAAGGACAAGGGTTAGGATTAGGGTAAAGAATAGGACTATGGTTAGGGAAAGGACAAGGGTTAGGATAAGGGTAAAGGATAGGACTATGGTTAGGGAAAGGACAAGGGCTAGGATTAGGGTAAAGGATAGGACTATGGTTAGGGAAAGGACAAGGGTTAGGATTAGGGTAAAGAATAGGACTATGGTTAGGGAAAGGACAAGGGTTAGGATAAGGGTAAAGGATCGGACTATGGTTAGGGAAAGGACAAGGGCTAGGATTAGGGTAAAGGACAGCAGCTCCTGTGAAGATCTGGTTATTTAGAGGACACCAAATTTATACTGTTACACAAGCTGCACACTGACACTGCACATTGTATCACAGGGTGAGATCTTCGGTGATGTCCCATGAAAAGACATAATAAAATATTTACAATAATGTGAGGGGTGTACTGACTTTTGTGAAACAGTGTATGAGCTAATCTCAGGTTGATCTACAGCTTAGACCTTCAGTGATCAGGAGTCCTAGCACACAGTGTGGAGGTCCTCTATAGCGCCCCCACAGGATGTTCTCACCGATAGCAATACTCTATCTCTGTAAGTGTTGGGTCCTCAATTCTAAAAGAGTCCAAACCATAGGACCTCTACTAACCCACAATGCCCTAAAAAAAGATTTGAAGTGAGGGTCCCCTTTAATTGATCGGTTCATTGCCCGGGGACTGGTCTTGCTGCTGTCGATAACGATGATCTTAATGCTATAATATCTGATACTTTCTGATACTCCCCCTCGGTGCAATGTAACCAATGTGTTAATATTCCTGGAATGCGCTGGATACAATGTACTGGTTACAGTCGTTGATTCACAGGCAGCCGGGAGCTCGGCCATCACATGGAGGGGATATTTTATGCTATAGGAAAGTCGGAACGCATAGAGAATGTATGGCCGCCGCGCAGAACATTCCCTGGAAGAGACATCAGCGATGAAGTCAGGACGGTGCAAGCTTAATGCTCTGTTTCCATAGCTGTGTGCGAGGGAATCAACCTCAGGCTTATTGTATATGTTAAAACAGTAAATGTTTCAACGTTTGCGCAATATCTGTCTCTTATCCTTGACTAACCTCCAGCAATTAACCAGGCAAAGCTGTGACGGGTGATAAACCTGCCCCGCAGGCCAAGAGCAATAGGTGCTGCGCAGAGCCCTGATAAATGACATATTGCAGCTTATAACAACAGGGAGGCAATTAAAGGGAAGGTGTAATCAGAGAAAGTGATAGATTATAGACATCAGGGTTTTAATTATTAACATACACACATTTTTTACGTGACTCTGACTCCGCGGCATAAACACAATATTGTAATTGTAAGAGAGAAATCTCATTATCATTAGAGGGCGAGGACAGGAGATTTATTGCATTATTACTAGATGCGGGGTCAGAAGTAATATCATTAGAGGGCGGGGTCAGTAGAGTAATAAAATTACACTGACAAGCAAAAGGGTAACAATGTTTTGCCTTTCAGGCTCCATATCTCTCCATCCTCTACAACTCTGAGCGTGAGACGACCTTCACTTTATAGACAATCATCTTTTCTATCTCACACATAAATGTGACTTGCAGCTATTTATCATATGATTAGTTCTTCAGATTCTCGTCATGTCACTGCATTGTTACAGTTTTGCTCCTAAAAATCTGAATTTTATTTTTTTATTATTTTGTTATATTTTGTAAATCCAGCATATTTTTCAGCTCTGCCTGAATCTTTCCGAGCTCTCCATCATATTCCAGCATATCTCCACCGAAATCTGATCCTAGGTCTCTTCTCCACATTTCCAGTGTTGGTGTATACTGGTCGGGTCTCTTCTCCATGTTCCCAGTGTTGGTGTATACTGGTCAGGTCTCTTCTCCACGTTCCCAGTGTTGGTGTATACTGGTCAGGTCTCTTCTCCATGTTCCCAGTGTTGGTGTATACTGGTCAGGTCTCTTCTCCATGTTCCCAGTGTTGGTGTATACTGGTCAGGTCTCTTCTCCATGTTCCCAGTGTTGGTGTATACTGGTCAGGTCTCTTCTCCATGTTCCCAGTGTTGGTGTATACTGGTCAGGTCTCTTCTCCACGTTCCCAGTGTTGGTGTATACTGGTCAGGTCTCTTCTCCACGTTCCCAGTGTTGGTGTATACTGGTCAGGTCTCTTCTTCATGTTCCCAGTGTTGGTGTATACTGGTCAGGTCTCTTCTCCACGTTCCCAGTGTTGGTGTATACTGGTCAGGTCTCTTCTCTATGTTCCCAGTGTTGGTGTATACTGGTCAGGTCTCTTCTCCACGTTCCCAGTGTTGGTATATACTGGTCAGGTCTCTTCTCCACGTTCCCAGTGTTGGTGTATACTGGTCAGGTATCTTCTCCCCGTTCCCAGTGTTGGTGTATACAGGTCAGGTCTCTTCTCCACGTTCCCAGTGTTGGTGTATACTGGTCAGGTCTCTTCTCCACGTTCCCAGTGTTGGTGTATACTGGTCAGGTCTCTTCTTCATATTCCCAGTGTTGGTGTATACTGGTCAGGTCTCTTCTCCATGTTCCCAGTGTTGGTGTATACTGGTCAGGTCTCTTCTCTATGTTCCCAGTGTTGGTGTATACTGGTCAGGTCTCTTCTCCACGTTCCCAGTGTTGGTGTATACTGGTCAGGTCTCTTCTCCACGTTCCCAGTGTTGGTGTATACTGGTCAGGTCTCTTCTCTACGTTCCCAGTGTTGGTGTATACTGGTCAGGTCTCTTCTCCATGTTCCCAGTGTTGGTGTATAGTGGTCAGGTCTCTTCTCTATGTTCCCAGTGTTGGTGTATACTGGTCAGGTATCTTCTCCTCGTTCCCAGTGTTGGTGTATACTGGTCAGGTCTCTTCTCCACGTTCCCAGTGTTGGTGTATACTGGTCAGGTCTCTTCTCCACGTTCCCAGTGTTGGTGTATACTGGTCAGGTCTCTTCTTCATGTTCCCAGTGTTGGTGTATACTGGTCAGGTCTCTTCTCCATGTTCCCAGTGTTGGTGTATACTGGTCAGGTCTCTTCTCTACGTTCCCAGTGTTGGTGTATACTGGTCAGGTCTCTTCTCCACGTTCCCAGTGTTGGTGTATACTGGTCAGGTCTCTTCTCCATGTTCCCAGTGTTAGTGTATACTGGTCAGGTCTCTTCTCTAAGTTCCCAGTGTTGGTGTATACTGGTCAGGTATCTTCTCCCCGCTCCCAGTGTTGGTGTATACTGGTCAGGTCTCTTCTCCATGTTCCCAGTGTTGGTGCATACTGGTCAGGTCTCTTCTCCACATTCCCAGTGTTGGTGTACACTGGTCAGGTCTCTTCTCCACATTCCCAGTGTTGGTGTATACTGGTCAGGTCTCTTATCCACATTCCCAGTGTTGGTGTATACTGGTCAGGTATCTTCTCCCCGTTCCCAGTGTTGGTGTATACTGGTCAGGTCTCTTCTCCACGTTCCCAGTGTTGGTGTATACTGGTCAGGTCTCTTCTCCACGTTCCCAGTGTTGGTGTATACTAGTCAGGTCTCTTCTCTATGTTCCCAGTGTTGGTGTATACTGGTCAGGTCTCTTCTCCACGTTCCCAGTGTTGGTGTATACTGGTCAGGTCTCTTACACATTCCCAGTGTTGGTGTATACTGGTCAGGTATCTTCTCCCCGTTCCCAGTGTTGGTGTATACTGGTCAGGTCTCTTCTCCACGTTCCCAGTGTTGGTGTATACTGGTCAGGTCTCTTCTCCACGTTCCCAGTGTTGGTGTATACTGGTCAGGTCTCTTCTCCCCGTTCCCAGTGTTGGTGTATACTGGTCAGGTCTCTTCTCCACGTTCCCAGTGTTGGTGTATACTGGTCAGGTCTCTTCTCCACGATCCCAGTGTTGGTGTATACTGGTCAGGTCTCTTCTCCACGCTCCCAGTGTTGGTGTATACTGGTCAGGTCTGTACTACACGTTCCCAGTGTTGGTGTATACTGGTCAGGTCTCTTCTCCACGTTCCCAGTGTTGGTGTATACAGGTCAGGTCTCTTACACATTCCCAGTGTTGGTGTATACTGGTCAGGTCTTTTCTCCACGTTCCCAGTGTTGGTGTATACTGGTCAGGTCTCTTCCACACGTTCCCAGTGTTGGTGTATACTGGTCAGGTCTCTTCTCCACGTTCCCAGTGTTGGTGTATACTGGTCAGGTCTCTTCTCCATGTTTCCAGTGTTGTTATATACTGGCCAGGTCTCTTCTCCACGTTCCCAATGTTGGTGTATACTGGTCAGGTCTCTTCTCCATGTTCCCAGTGTTGGTGTATACTGGTCAGGTCTTTTCTCCACGTTCCCAGTGTTGGTGTATACTGGTCAGGTCTGTACTACACGTTCCCAGTGTTGGTGTATACTGGTCAGGTCTCTTCTCCACGTTCCCAGTGTTGGTGTATACTGGTCAGGTCTCTTACACATTCCCAGTGTTGGTGTATACTGGTCGGGTTTCTTCTCCACGTTCCCAGTGTTGGTGTATACTGGTCAGGTCTTTTCTCCACGTTCCCAGTGTTGGTGTATACTGGTCAGGTCTCTTCTCCACATTCCCAGTGTTGGTGTATACTGGTCAGGTCTCTTCTCCACGTTCCCAGTGTTGGTGTATACTGGTCAGGTCTCTTCTCCATGTTTCCAGTGTTGTTATATACTGGCCAGGTCTCTTCTCCACGTTCCCAATGTTGGTGTATACTGGTCAGGTCTCTTCTCCATGTTCCCAGTGTTGGTGTATACTAGTCAGGTCTCTTCTCTATGTTCCCAGTGTTGGTGTATACTGGTCAGGTCTCTTCTTCATGTTCCCAGTGTTGGTGTATACTGGTCAGGTCTCTTCTCCATGTTCCCAGTGTTGGTGTATACTGGTCAGGTCTCTTCTCTATGTTCCCAGTGTTGGTGTATACTGGTCAGGTCTCTTCTCCACGTTCCCAGTGTTGGTGTATACTGGTCAGGTCTCTTCTCCATGTTCCCAGTGTTGGTGTATACTGGTCAGGTCTCTTCTCCATGTTCCCAGTGTTGGTGTATAGTGGTCAGGTCTCTTCTCCACGTTCCCAGTGTTGGTGTATACTGGTCAGGTCTCTTCTCCATGTTCCCAGTGTTGGTGTATACTGGTCAGGTCTCTTCTCTATGTTCCCAGTGTTGGTGTATACTGGTCAGGTATCTTCTCCCCGTTCCCAGTGTTGGTGTATACTGGTCAGGTCTCTTCTCCACGTTCCCAGTGTTGGTGTATACTGGTCAGGTCTCTTCTCCACGTTCCCAGTGTTGGTGTATACTGGTCAGGTCTCTTCTTCATGTTCCCAGTGTTGGTGTATACTGGTCAGGTCTCTTCTCCATGTTCCCAGTGTTGGTGTATACTGGTCAGGTCTCTTCTCCATGTTCCCAGTGTTGGTGTATAATGGTCAGGTCTCTTCTCTAAGTTCCCAGTGTTGGTGTATACTGGTCAGGTATCTTCTCCCCGCTCCCAGTGTTGGTGTATACTGGTCAGGTCTCTTCTCCATGTTCCCAGTGTTGGTGCATACTGGTCAGGTCTGTTCTCCACATTCCCAGTGTTGGTGTACACTGGTCAGGTCTCTTCTCCACATTCCCAGTGTTGGTGTATACTGGTCAGGTCTCTTATGCACATTCCCAGTGTTGGTGTATACTGGTCAGGTATCTTCTCCCCGTTCCCAGTGTTGGTGTATACTGGTCAGGTCTCTTCTCCACGTTCCCAGTGTTGGTGTATACTGGTCAGGTCTCTTCTCCACGTTTCCAGTGTTGGTGTATACTGGTCAGGTCTCTTCTCCACGTTCCCAGTGTTGGTGTATACTGGTCAGGTCTCTTCTCCACGTTCCCAGTGTTGGTGTATACTGGTCAGGTCTCTTCTCCCCGTTCCCAGTGTTGGTGTATACTGGTCAGGTCTCTTCTCCACGTTCCCAGTGTTGGTGTATACTAGTCAGGTCTCTTCTCTATGTTCCCAGTGTTGGTGTATACTGGTCAGGTCTCTTCTGCACGTTCCCAGTGTTGGTGTATACTGGTCAGGTCTCTTACACATTCCCAGTGTTGGTGTATACTGGTCAGGTATCTTCTCCCCGTTCCCAGTGTTGGTGTATACTGGTCAGGTCTCTTCTCCACGTTCCCAGTGTTGGTGTATACTGGTCAGGTCTCTTCTCCACGTTCCCAGTGTTGGTGTATACTGGTCAGGTCTCTTCTCCCCGTTCCCAGTGTTGGTGTATACTGGTCAGGTCTCTTCTCCACGTTCCCAGTGTTGGTGTATACTGGTCAGGTCTCTTCTCCACGATCCCAGTGTTGGTGTATACTGGTCAGGTCTCTTCTCCACGTTCCCAGTGTTGGTGTATACTGGTCAGGTCTGTACTACACGTTCCCAGTGTTGGTGTATACTGGTCAGGTCTCTTCTCCACATTCCCAGTGTTGGTGTATACTGGTCAGGTCTCTTCTCCACATTCCCAGTGTTGGTGTATACTGGTCAGGTCTTTTCTCCACGTTCCCAGTGTTGGTGTATACTGGTCAGGTCTCTTCCACACGTTCCCAGTGTTGGTGTATACTGGTCAGGTCTCTTCTCCACGTTCCCAGTGTTGGTGTATACTGGTCAAATCTCTTCTCCACGTTTCCAGTGTTGTTATATACTGGCCAGGTCTCTTCTCCACGTTCCCAATGTTGGTGTATACTGGTCAGGTCTCTTCTCCACATTCCCAGTGTTGGTGTATACTGGTCAGGTCTCTTATGCACATTCCCAGTGTTGGTGTATACTGGTCAGGTATCTTCTCCCCGTTCCCAGTGTTGGTGTATACTGGTCAGGTCTCTTCTCCACGTTCCCAGTGTTGGTGTATACTGGTCAGGTCTCTTCTCCACGTTTCCAGTGTTGGTGTATACTGGTCAGGTCTCTTCTCCACGTTCCCAGTGTTGGTGTATACTGGTCAGGTCTCTTCTCCACGTTCCCAGTGTTGGTGTATACTGGTCAGGTCTCTTCTCCCCGTTCCCAGTGTTGGTGTATACTGGTCAGGTCTCTTCTCCACGTTCCCAGTGTTGGTGTATACTAGTCAGGTCTCTTCTCTATGTTCCCAGTGTTGGTGTATACTGGTCAGGTCTCTTCTGCACGTTCCCAGTGTTGGTGTATACTGGTCAGGTCTCTTACACATTCCCAGTGTTGGTGTATACTGGTCAGGTATCTTCTCCCCGTTCCCAGTGTTGGTGTATACTGGTCAGGTCTCTTCTCCACGTTCCCAGTGTTGGTGTATACTGGTCAGGTCTCTTCTCCACGTTCCCAGTGTTGGTGTATACTGGTCAGGTCTCTTCTCCCCGTTCCCAGTGTTGGTGTATACTGGTCAGGTCTCTTCTCCACGTTCCCAGTGTTGGTGTATACTGGTCAGGTCTCTTCTCCACGATCCCAGTGTTGGTGTATACTGGTCAGGTCTCTTCTCCACGTTCCCAGTGTTGGTGTATACTGGTCAGGTCTGTACTACACGTTCCCAGTGTTGGTGTATACTGGTCAGGTCTCTTCTCCACATTCCCAGTGTTGGTGTATACTGGTCAGGTCTCTTCTCCACATTCCCAGTGTTGGTGTATACTGGTCAGGTCTTTTCTCCACGTTCCCAGTGTTGGTGTATACTGGTCAGGTCTCTTCCACACGTTCCCAGTGTTGGTGTATACTGGTCAGGTCTCTTCTCCACGTTCCCAGTGTTGGTGTATACTGGTCAAATCTCTTCTCCACGTTTCCAGTGTTGTTATATACTGGCCAGGTCTCTTCTCCACGTTCCCAATGTTGGTGTATACTGGTCAGGTCTCTTCTCCATGTTCCCAGTGTTGGTGTATACTGGTCAGGTCTTTTCTCCACGTTCCCAGTGTTGGTGTATACTGGTCAGGTCTGTACTACACGTTCCCAGTGTTGGTGTATACTGGTCAGGTCTCTTCTCCACGTTCCCAGTGTTGGTGTATACTGGTCAGGTCTCTTACACATTCCCAGTGTTGGTGTATACTGGTCGGGTTTCTTCTCCACGTTCCCAGTGTTGGTGTATACA
Source organism: Anomaloglossus baeobatrachus (assembly GCF_048569485.1). NCBI lineage: Eukaryota > Metazoa > Chordata > Amphibia > Anura > Aromobatidae > Anomaloglossus > Anomaloglossus baeobatrachus. The sequence goes on along the minus strand of NC_134359.1, from coordinate 14,648,766 downwards.
GGTCAGGTCTTTTCTCCACGTTCCCAGTGTTGGTGTATACTGGTCAGGTCTCTTCTCCACATTCCCAGTGTTGGTGTATACTGGTCAGGTCTCTTCTCCACGTTCCCAGTGTTGGTGTATACTGGTCAGGTCTCTTCTCCACGTTTCCAGTGTTGTTATATACTGGCCAGGTCTCTTCTCCACGTTCCCAATGTTGGTGTATACTGGTCAGGTCTCTTCTCCATGTTCCCAGTGTTGGTGTATACTAGTCAGGTCTCTTCTCTATGTTCCCAGTGTTGGTGTATACTGGTCAGGTCTCTTCTCCACGTTCCCAGTGTTGGTGTATACTGGTCAGGTCTCTTCTCTATGTTCACAGTGTTGGTGTATACTGGTCAGGTCTCTTCTCCACGTTCCCAGTGTTGGTGTATACTGGTCAGGTCTCTTCTCCATGTTCCCAGTGTTGGTGTATACTGGTCAGGTCTCTTCTCCATGTTCCCAGTGTTGGTGTATACTGGTCAGGTCTCTTCTCCACGTTCCCAGTGTTGGTGTATACTGGTCAGGTCTCTTCTCCATGTTCCCAGTGTTGGTGTATACTGGTCAGGTCTCTTCTCTATGTCCCCAGTGTTGGTGTATACTGGTCAGGTATCTTCTCCCCGTTCCCAGTGTTGGTGTATACTGGTCAGGTCTCTTCTCCACGTTCCCAGTGTTGGTGTATACTGGTCAGGTCTCTTCTCCACGTTCCCAGTGTTGGTGTATACTGGTCAGGTCTCTTCTTCATGTTCCCAGTGTTGGTGTATACTGGTCAGGTCTCTTCTCCATGTTCCCAGTGTTGGTGTATACTGGTCAGGTCTCTTCTCTACGTTCCCAGTGTTGGTGTATACTGGTCAGGTCTCTTCTCCACGTTCCCAGTGTTGGTGTATACTGGTCAGGTCTCTTCTCCATGTTCCCAGTGTTGGTGTATACTGGTCAGGTCTCTTCTCTAAGTTCCCAGTGTTGGTGTATACTGGTCAGGTATCTTCTCCCCGCTCCCAGTGTTGGTGTATACTGGTCAGGTCTCTTCTCCATGTTCCCAGTGTTGGTGCATACTGGTCAGGTCTCTTCTCCACATTCCCAATGTTGGTGTATACTGGTCAGGTCTCTTCTCCACATTCCCAGTGTTGGTGTATACTGGTCAGGTCTCTTATCCACATTCCCAGTGTTGGTGTATACTGGTCAGGTATCTTCTCCCCGTTCCCAGTGTTGGTGTATACTGGTCAGGTCTCTTCTCCACGTTCCCAGTGTTGGTGTATACTGGTCAGGTCTCTTCTCCACGTTCCCAGTGTTGGTGTATACTGGTCAGGTCTCTTCTCCACGTTCCCAGTGTTGGTGTATACTGGTCAGGTCTCTTCTCCACGTTCCCAGTGTTGGTGTATACTGGTCAGGTCTCTTCTCCACGTTCCCAGTGTTGGTGTATACTGGTCAGGTCTCTTCTCCCCGTTCCCAGTGTTGGTGTATACTGGTCAGGTCTCTTCTCCACGTTCCCAGTGTTGGTGTATACTGGTCAGGTCTCTTCTCCACGTTTCCAGTGTTGTTATATACTGGCCAGGTCTCTTCTCCACGTTCCCAATGTTGGTGTATACTGGTCAGGTCTCTTCTCCATGTTCCCAGTGTTGGTGTATACTAGTCAGGTCTCTTCTCTATGTTCCCAGTGTTGGTGTATACTGGTCAGGTCTCTTCTTCATGTTCCCAGTGTTGGTGTATACTGGTCAGGTCTCTTCTCTATGTTCCCAGTGTTGGTGTATACTGGTCAGGTCTCTTCTCCACGTTCCCAGTGTTGGTGTATACTGGTCAGGTCTCTTCTCCATGTTCCCAGTGTTGGTGTATACTGGTCAGGTCTCTTCTCCATGTTCCCAGTGTTGGTGTATAGTGGTCAGGTCTCTTCTCCACGTTCCCAGTGTTGGTGTATACTGGTCAGGTCTCTTCTCCATGTTACCAGTGTTGGTGTATACTGGTCAGGTCTCTTCTCTATGTTCCCAGTGTTGGTGTATACTGGTCAGGTATCTTCTCCCCAGTCCCAGTGTTGGTGTATACTGGTCAGGTCTCTTCTCCACGTTCCCAGTGTTGGTGTATACTGGTCAGGTCTCTTCTCCACGTTCCCAGTGTTGGTGTATACTGGTCAGGTCTCTTCTTCATGTTCCCAGTGTTGGTGTATACTGGTCAGGTCTCTTCTCCATGTTCCCAGTGTTGGTGTATACTGGTCAGGTCTCTTCTCTACATTCCCAGTGTTGGTGTATACTGGTCAGGTCTCTTCTCCACGTTCCCAGTGTTGGTGTATACTGGTCAGGTCTCTTCTCCATGTTCCCAGTGTTGGTGTATACTGGTCAAGTCTCTTCTCTAAGTTCCCAGTGTTGGTGTATACTGGTCAGGTATCTTCTCCCCGCTCCCAGTGTTGGTGTATACTGATCAGGTCTCTTCTCCATGTTCCCAGTGTTGGTGCATACTGGTCAGGTCTCTTCTCCACATTCCCAATGTTGGTGTATACTGGTCAGGTCTCTTCTCCACATTCCCAGTGTTGGTGTATACTGGTCAGGTCTCTTATCCACATTCCCAGTGTTGGTGTATACTGGTCAGGTATCTTCTCCCCGTTCCCAGTGTTGGTGTATACTGGTCAGGTCTCTTCTCCACGTTCCCAGTGTTGGTGTATACTGGTCAGGTCTCTTCTCCACGTTCCCAGTGTTGGTGTATACTGGTCAGGTCTCTTCTCCACGTTCCCAGTGTTGGTGTATACTGGTCAGTTCTCTTCTCCACGTTCCCAGTGTTGGTGTATACTGGTCAGGTCTCTTCTCCACGTTCCCAGTGTTGGTGTATACTGGTCAGGTCTCTTCTCCCCGTTCCCAGTGTTGGTGTATGCTGGTCAGGTCTCTTCTCCACGTTCCCAGTGTTGGTGTATACTGGTCAGGTCTCTTCTCCACGTTCCCAGTGTTGGTGTATACTGGTCAGGTCTCTTCTCCACGTTCCCAGTGTTGGTGTATACTGGTCAGGTCTCTTACACATTCCCAGTGTTGGTGTATACTGGTCAGGTATCTTCTCCCCGTTCCCAGTGTTGGTGTATACTGGTCAGGTCTCTTCTCTATGTTCCCAGTGTTGGTGTATACTGGTCAGGTCTCTTCTTCATGTTCCCAGTGTTTGTGTATACTGGTCAGGTCTCTTCTCCATGTTCCCAGTGTTGGTGTATACTGGTCAGGTCTCTTCTCTATGTTCCCAGTGTTGGTGTATACTGGTCAGGTCTCTTCTCCACGTTCCCAGTGTTGGTGTATACTGGTCAGGTCTCTTCTCCATGTTCCCAGTGTTGGTGTATACTGGTCAGGTCTCTTCTCCATGTTCCCAGTGTTGGTGTATAGTGGTCAGGTCTCTTCTCCACGTTCCCAGTGTTGGTGTATACTGGTCAGGTCTCTTCTCCATGTTCCCAGTGTTGGTGTATACTGGTCAGGTCTCTTCTCTATGTTCCCAGTGTTGGTGTATACTGGTCAGGTATCTTCTCCCCGTTCCCAGTGTTGGTGTATACTGGTCAGGTCTCTTCTCCACGTTCCCAGTGTTGGTGTATACTGGTCAGGTCTCTTCTCCACGTTCCCAGTGTTGGTGTATACTGGTCAGGTCTCTTCTTCATGTTCCCAGTGTTGGTGTATACTGGTCAGGTCTCTTCTCCATGTTCCCAGTGTTGGTGTATACTGGTCAGGTCTCTTCTCTACGTTCCCAGTGTTGGTGTATACTGGTCAGGTCTCTTCTCCATGTTCCCAGTGTTGGTGTATAGTGGTCAGGTCTCTTCTCCACGTTCCCAGTGTTGGTGTATACTGGTCAGGTCTCTTCTCCATGTTCCCAGTGTTGGTGTATACTGGTCAGGTCTCTTCTCCATGTTCCCAGTGTTGGTGTATACTGGTCAGGTCTCTTCTCCACGTTCCCAGTGTTGGTGTATACTGGTCAGGTCTCTTCTCCATGTTCCCAGTGTTGGTGTATACTGGTCAGGTCTCTTCTCTAAGTTCCCAGTGTTGGTGTATACTGGTCAGGTATCTTCTCCCCGCTCCCAGTGTTGGTGTATACTGGTCAGGTCTCTTCTCCATGTTCCCAGTGTTGGTGCATACTGGTCAGGTCTCTTCTCCACATTCCCAGTGTTGGTGTATACTGGTCAGGTCTCTTCTCCACATTCCCAGTGTTGGTGTATACTGGTCAGGTCTCTTATCCACATTCCCAGTGTTGGTGTATACTGGTCAGGTATCTTCTCCCCGTTCCCAGTGTTGGTGTATACTGGTCAGGTCTCTTCTCCACGTTCCCAGTGTTGGTGTATACTGGTCAGGTCTCTTCTCCATGTTCCCAGTGTTGGTGTATACTGGTCAGGTCTCTTCTCCACGTTCCCAGTGTTGGTGTATACTGGTCAGGTCTCTTCTCCACGTTCCCAGTGTTGGTGTATACTGGTCAGGTCTCTTCTCCACGTTCCCAGTGTTGGTGTATACTGGTCAGGTCTCTTCTCCCCGTTCCCAGTGTTGGTGTATACTGGTCAGGTCTCTTCTCCACGTTCCCAATGTTGGTATATACTGGTCAGGTCTCTTCTCCACGTTCCCAGTGTTGGTGTATACTGGTCAGGTCTCTTCTCCACGTTCCCAGTGTTGGTGTATACTGGTCAGGTCTCTTCTTCATGTTCCCAGTGTTGGTGTATACTGGTCAGGTCTCTTCTCCATGTTCCCAGTGTTGGTGTATACTGGTCAGGTCTCTTCTCTACGTTCCCAGTGTTGGTGTATACTGGTCAGGTCTCTTCTCCACGTTCCCAGTGTTGGTGTATACTGGTCAGGTCTCTTCTCCACGTTCCCAGTGTTGGTGTATACTGGTCAGGTCTCTTCTCCACGTTCCCAGTGTTGGTGTATACTGGTCAGGTCTCTTCTCCATGTTCCCAGTGTTGGTGTATACTGGTCAGGTCTCTTCTCCACGTTCCCAGTGTTGGTGTATACTGGTCAGGTCTCTTCTCCACGTTCCCAGTGTTGGTGTATACTGGTCAGGTCTCTTCTCTATGTTCCCAGTGTTGGTGTATACTGGTCAGGTATCTTCTCCCCGTTCCCAGTGTTGGTGTATACTGGTCAGGTCTCTTCTCCACGTTCCCAGTGTTGGTGTATACTGGTCAGGTCTCTTCTCCACGTTCCCAGTGTTGGTGTATACTGGTCAGGTCTCTTCTTCACGTTCCCAGTGTTGGTGTATACTGGTCAGGTCTCTTCTCCATGTTCCCAGTGTTGGTGTATACTGGTCAGGTCTCTTCTCTACGTTCCCAGTGTTGGTGTATACTGGTCAGGTCTCTTCTCCACGTTCCCAGTGTTGGTGTATACTGGTCAGGTCTCTTCTCCACGTTCCCAGTGTTGGTGTATACTGGTCAGGTCTCTTCTCTAAGTTCCCAGTGTTGGTGTATACTGGTCAGGTCTCTTCTCCACGTTCCCAGTGTTGGTGTATACTGGTCAGGTCTCTTCTCCACGTTTCCAGTGTTGTTATATACTGGCCAGGTCTCTTCTCCACGTTCCCAATGTTGGTGTATACTGGTCAGGTCTCTTCTCCATGTTCCCAGTGTTGGTGTATACTAGTCAGGTCTCTTCTCTATGTTCCCAGTGTTGGTGTATACTGGTCAGGTCTCTTCTTCATGTTCCCAGTGTTGGTGTATACTGGTCAGGTCTCTTCTCCATGTTCCCAGTGTTGGTGTATACTGGTCAGGTCTCTTCTCTATGTTCCCAGTGTTGGTGTATACTGGTCAGGTCTCTTCTCCACGTTCCCAGTGTTGGTGTATACTGGTCAGGTCTCTTCTCCATGTTCCCAGTGTTGGTGTATACTGGTCAGGTCTCTTCTCCATGTTCCCAGTGTTGGTGTATAGTGGTCAGGTCTCTTCTCCACGTTCCCAGTGTTGGTGTATACTGGTCAGGTCTCTTCTCCATGTTCCCAGTGTTGGTGTATACTGGTCAGGTCTCTTCTCTATGTTCCCAGTGTTGGTGTATACTGGTCAGGTATCTTCTCCCCAGTCCCAGTGTTGGTGTATACTGGTCAGGTCTCTTCTCCACGTTCCCAGTGTTGGTGTATACTGGTCAGGTCTCTTCTTCATGTTCCCAGTGTTGGTGTATACTGGTCAGGTCTCTTCTCCATGTTCCCAGTGTTGGTGTATACTGGTCAGGTCTCTTCTCTACGTTCCCAGTGTTGGTGTATACTGGTCAGGTCTCTTCTCCACGTTCCCAGTGTTGGTGTATACTGGTCAGGTCTCTTCTCCATGTTCCCAGTGTTGGTGTATACTGGTCAGGTCTCTTCTCTAAGTTCCCAGTGTTGGTGTATACTGGTCAGGTCTCTTCTCCACGTTCCCAGTGTTGGTGTATACTGGTCAGGTCTCTTCTCTAAGTTCCCAGTGTTGGTGTATACTGGTCAGGTCTCTTCTCCACGTTCCCAGTGTTGGTGTATACTGGTCAGGTCTCTTCTCCACGTTTCCAGTGTTGTTATATACTGGCCAGGTCTCTTCTCCACGTTCCCAATGTTGGTGTATACTGGTCAGGTCTCTTCTCCACGTTCCCAGTGTTGGTGTATACTGGTCAGGTCTCTTCTCTACGTTCCCAGGGTTGGTGTATACTGGTCAGGTCTCTTCTCCATGTTCCCAGTGTTGGTGTATAGTGGTCAGGTCTCTTCTCCACGTTCCCAGTGTTGGTGTATACTGGTCAGGTCTCTTCTCCATGTTCCCAGTGTTGGTGTATACTGGTCAGGTCTCTTCTCCATGTTCCCAGTGTTGGTGTATACTGGTCAGGTCTCTTCTCCACGTTCCCAGTGTTGGTGTATACTGGTCAGGTCTCTTCTCCATGTTCCCAGTGTTGGTGTATACTGGTCAGGTCTCTTCTCTAAGTTCCCAGTGTTGGTGTATACTGGTCAGGTATCTTCTCCCCGCTCCCAGTGTTGGTGTATACTGGTCAGGTCTCTTCTCCATGTTCCCAGTGTTGGTGCATACTGGTCAGGTCTCTTCTCCACATTCCCAGTGTTGGTGTATACTGGTCAGGTCTCTTCTCCACATTCCCAGTGTTGGTGTATACTGGTCAGGTCTCTTATCCACATTCCCAGTGTTGGTGTATACTGGTCAGGTATCTTCTCCCCGTTCCCAGTGTTGGTGTATACTGGTCAGGTCTCTTCTCCACGTTCCCAGTGTTGGTGTATACTGGTCAGGTCTCTTCTCCACGTTCCCAGTGTTGGTGTATACTGGTCAGGTCTCTTCTCCACGTTCCCAGTGTTGGTGTATACTGGTCAGGTCTCTTCTCCACGTTCCCAGTGTTGGTGTATACTGGTCAGGTCTCTTCTCCACGTTCCCAGTGTTGGTGTATACTGGTCAGGTCTCTTCTCCCCGTTCCCAGTGTTGGTGTATACTGGTCAGGTCTCTTCTCCACGTTCCCAGTGTTGGTATATACTGGTCAGGTCTCTTCTCCACGTTCCCAGTGTTGGTGTATACTGGTCAGGTCTCTTCTTCATGTTCCCAGTGTTGGTGTATACTGGTCAGGTCTCTTCTCCATGTTCCCAGTGTTGGTGTATACTGGTCAGGTCTCTTCTCTACGTTCCCAGTGTTGGTGTATACTGGTCAGGTCTCTTCTCCACGTTCCCAGTGTTGGTGTATACTGGTCAGGTCTCTTCTCCACGTTCCCAGTGTTGGTGTATACTGGTCAGGTCTCTTCTCCACGTTCCCAGTGTTGGTGTATACTGGTCAGGTCTCTTCTCCATGTTCCCAGTGTTGGTGCATACTGGTCAGGTCTCTTCTCCACATTCCCAGTGTTGGTGTATACTGGTCAGGTCTCTTCTCCACATTCCCAGTGTTGGTGTATACTGGTCAGGTCTCTTATCCACATTCCCAGTGTTGGTGTATACTGGTCAGGTATCTTCTCCCCATTCCCAGTGTTGGTGTATACTGGTCAGGTCTCTTCTCCACGTTCCCAGTGTTGGTGTATACTGGTCAGGTCTCTTCTCTACGTTCCCAGTGTTGGTGTATACTGGTCAGGTCTCTTCTCCACGTTCCCAGTGTTGGTGTATACTGGTCAGGTCTCTTCTCCACGTTCCCAGTGTTGGTGTATACTGGTCAGGTCTCTTCTCCACGTTCCCAGTGTTGGTGTATACTGGTCAGGTCTCTTCTCCACGTTCCCAGTGTTGGTGTATACTGGTCAGGTCTCTTCTCCACGTTCCCAGTGTTGGTGTATACTGGTCAGGTCTCTTCTCCCCGTTCCCAGTGTTGGTGTATACTGGTCAGGTCTCTTCTCCACGTTCCCAGTGTTGGTATATACTGGTCAGGTCTCTTCTCCACGTTCCCAGTGTTGGTGTATACTGGTCAGGTCTCTTCTTCATGTTCCCAGTGTTGGTGTATACTGGTCAGGTCTCTTCTCCATGTTCCCAGTGTTGGTGTATACTGGTCAGGTCTCTTCTCTACGTTCCCAGTGTTGGTGTATACTGGTCAGGTCTCTTCTCCACGTTCCCAGTGTTGGTGTATACTGGTCAGGTCTCTTCTCCATGTTTCCAGTGTTGGTGTATACTGGTCAGGTATCTTCTCCCCGCTCCCAGTGTTGGTGTATACTGGTCAGGTCTCTTCTCCATGTTCCCAGTGTTGGTGCATACTGGTCAGGTCTCTTCTCCACATTCCCAGTGTTGGTGTATACTGGTCAGGTCTCTTCTCCACATTCCCAGTGTTGGTGTATACTGGTCAGGTCTCTTATCCACATTCCCAGTGTTGGTGTATACTGGTCAGGTATCTTCTCCCCATTCCCAGTGTTGGTGTATACTGGTCAGGTCTCTTCTCCACGTTCCCAGTGTTGGTGTATACTGGTCAGGTCTCTTCTCCATGTTCCCAGTGTTGGTGTATACTGGTCAGGTCTCTTCTCTAAGTTCCCAGTGTTGGTGTATACTGGTCAGGTATCTTCTCCCCGCTCCCAGTGTTGGTGTATACTGCTCAGGTCTCTTCTCCATGTTCCCAGTGTTGGTGCATACTGGTCAGGTCTCTTCTCCACATTCCCAATGTTGGTGTATACTGGTCAGGTCTCTTCTCCACATTCCCAGTGTTGGTGTATACTGGTCAGGTCTCTTATCCACATTCCCAGTGTTGGTGTATACTGGTCAGGTATCTTCTCCCCGTTCCCAGTGTTGGTGTATACTGGTCAGGTCTCTTCTCCACGTTCCCAGTGTTGGTGTATACTGGTCAGGTCTCTTCTCCACGTTCCCAGTGTTGGTGTATACTGGTCAGGTCTCTTCTCCACGTTCCCAGTGTTGGTGTATACTGGTCAGGTCTCTTCTCCATGTTCCCAGTGTTGGTGTATAGTGGTCAGGTCTCTTCTCCACGTTCCCAGTGTTGGTGTATACTGGTCAGGTCTCTTCTCCATGTTCCCAGTGTTGGTGTATACTGGTCAGGTCTCTTCTCCATGTTCCCAGTGTTGGTGTATACTGGTCAGGTCTCTTCTCCATGTTCCCAGTGTTGGTGTATACTGGTCAGGTCTCTTCTCTAAGTTCCCAGTGTTGGTGTATACTGGTCAGGTATCTTCTCCCCGCTCCCAGTGTTGGTGTATACTGGTCAGGTCTCTTCTCCATGTTCCCAGTGTTGGTGCATACTGGTCAGGTCTCTTCTCCACATTCCCAGTGTTGGTGTATACTGGTCAGGTCTCTTCTCCACATTCCCAGTGTTGGTGTATACTGGTCAGGTCTCTTACACATTCCCAGTGTTGGTGTATACTGGTCAGGTCTTTTCTCCACGTTCCCAGTGTTGGTGTATACTGGTCAGGTCTCTTCCACACGTTCCCAGTGTTGGTGTATACTGGTCAGGTCTCTTCTCCACGTTCCCAGTGTTGGTGTATACTAGTCATGTCTCTTCTCTATGTTCCCAGTGTTGGTGTATACTGGTCAGGTCTCTTCTCCACGTTCCCAGTGTTGGTGTATACTGGTCAGGTCTCTTCTCTATGTTCCCAGTGTTGGTGTATACTGGTCAGGTCTCTTCTCCATGTTCCCAGTGTTGGTGTATACTGGTCAGGTCTCTTCTCCCCGTTCCCAGTGTTGGTGTATACTGGTCAGATCTCTTCTCCACGTTCCCAGTGTTGGTATATACTGGTCAGGTCTCTTCTCCATGTTCCCAGTGTTGGTGTATACTGGTCAGGTCTCTTCTCCACGTTCCCAGTGTTGGTGTATACTGCTCGGGTCTCTTCTCCACGTTCCCAGTGATGGTGTATACTGGTCAGGTCTCTTCTCCACGTTCCCAGTGTTGGTGTATACTGGCCATGTCTCTTCTCCACGTTCCCAGTGTTGGTGTATACTGGTCAGGTTTCTTCTCCATGTTCCCAGTGTTGGTGTATACTGGTCAGGTCTCTTCTCCATGTTCCCAGTGTTGGTGTATACTGGTCAGGTCTCTTCTCCATGTTCCCAGTGTTGGTGTATACTGGTCAGGTCTCTTCTCCACGTTCCCAGTGTTGGTGTATACTGGTCAGGTCTCTTCTCCACGTTCCCAGTGTTGGTGTATACTGGTCAGGTCTCTTACACATTCCCAGTGTTGGTGTATACTGGTCAGGTCTCTTACACATTCCCAGTGTTGGTGTATACTGGTCAGGTCTCTTCTCCACGTTCCCAGTGTTGGTGTATACTGGTCAGGTCTCTTCTCCATGTTCCCAGTGTTGGTGTATACTGGTCAGGTCTCTTCTCCACGCTCCCAGTGTTGGTGTATACTGGCCAGGTCTCTTCTCCACGTTCCCAGTGTTGGTGTAAACTGGTCAGGTCTCTTACACATTCCCAGTGTTGGTGTATACTGGTCAGGTCTCTTCTCCACGTTCCCAGTGTTGGTGTATACTGGTCAGGTCTCTTCTCCATGTTCTCAGTGTTGGTATTTACTGGTCAGGTTTCTTCTCCATGTTCTCAGTGTTGGTATATACTAGTCAGGTTTCTTCTCTATGTTCCCAGTGTTGGTGTATACTGGTCAGGTCTCTTCTCCATGTTCCCAGTGTTGGTGTTTACTGGTCAGGTCTCTTCTCCACGTTCCCAGTGTTGGTGTATACTGGTCAGGTCTCTTACATATTCCCAGTGTTGGTGTATACTGGTCAGGTCTCTTCTCCACGTTCCCAGTGTTGGTGTATACTGGTCAGGTCTCTTCTTCATGTTCCCAGTGTTGGTGTATACTGGTCAGGTCTCTTCTCCATGTTCCCAGTGTTGGTGTATACTGGTCAGGTCTCTTCTCTACGTTCCCAGTGTTGGTGTATACTGGTCAGGTCTCTTCTCCACGTTCCCAGTGTTGGTGTATACTGGTCAGGTCTCTTCTCCATGTTCCCAGTGTTGGTGTATACTGGTCAGGTCTCTTCTCTAAGTTCCCAGTGTTGGTGTATACTGGTCAGGTATCTTCTCCCCGCTCCCAGTGTTGGTGTATACTGCTCAGGTCTCTTCTCCCCGCTCCCAGTGTTGGTGTATACTGGTCAGGTCTCTTCTCCATGTTCCCAGTGTTGGTGTATACTGGTCAGGTCTCTTCTCCACGTTCCCAGTGTTGGTGTATACTGGTCAGGTCTCTTCTCCACGTTCCCAGTGTTGGTGTATACTGGTCAGGTCTCTTCTCCATGTTCCCAGTGTTGGTGTATACTGGTCAGGTCTCTTCTCTACGTTCCCAGGGTTGGTGTATACTGGTCAGGTCTCTTCTCCATGTTCCCAGTGTTGGTGTATAGTGGTCAGGTCTCTTCTCCACGTTCCCAGTGTTGGTGTATACTGGTCAGGTCTCTTCTCCATGTTCCCAGTGTTGGTGTATACTGGTCAGGTCTCTTCTCCATGTTCCCAGTGTTGGTGTATACTGGTCAGGTCTCTTCTCCACGTTCCCAGTGTTGGTGTATACTGGTCAGGTCTCTTCTCCATGTTCCCAGTGTTGGTGTATACTGGTCAGGTCTCTTCTCTAAGTTCCCAGTGTTGGTGTATACTGGTCAGGTATCTTCTCCCCGCTCCCAGTGTTGGTGTATACTGGTCAGGTCTCTTCTCCATGTTCCCAGTGTTGGTGCATACTGGTCAGGTCTCTTCTCCACATTCCCAGTGTTGGTGTATACTGGTCAGGTCTCTTCTCCACATTCCCAGTGTTGGTGTATACTGTCAGGTCTCTTATCCACATTCCCAGTGTTGGTGTATACTGGTCAGGTATCTTCTCCCCGTTCCCAGTGTTGGTGTATACTGGTCAGGTCTCTTCTCCACGTTCCCAGTGTTGGTGTATACTGGTCAGGTCTCTTCTCCACGTTCCCAGTGTTGGTGTATACTGGTCAGGTCTCTTCTCCACGTTCCCAGTGTTGGTGTATACTGGTCAGGTCTCTTCTCCACGTTCCAGTGTTGGTGTATACTGGTCAGGTCTCTTCTCCATGTTCCCAGTGTTGGTGTATACTGGTCAGGTCTCTTCTCCCCGTTCCCAGTGTTGGTGTATACTGGTCAGGTCTCTTCTCCACGTTCCCAGTGTTGGTATAATACTGGTCAGGTCTCTTCTCCACGTTCCCAGTGTTGGTGTATACTGGTCAGGTCTCTTCTTCATGTTCCCAGTGTTGGTGTATACTGGTCAGGTCTCTTCTCCATGTTCCCAGTGTTGGTGTATACTGGTCAGGTCTCTTCTCTACGTTCCCAGTGTTGGTGTATACTGGTCAGGTCTCTTCTCCACGTTCCCAGTGTTGGTGTATACTGGTCAGGTCTCTTCTCCACGTTCCCAGTGTTGGTGTATACTGGTCAGGTCTCTTCTCCACGTTCCCAGTGTTGGTGTATACTGGTCAGGTCTCTTCTCCATGTTCCCAGTGTTGGTGCATACTGGTCAGGTCTCTTCTCCACATTCCCAGTGTTGGTGTATACTGGTCAGGTCTCTTCTCCACATTCCCAGTGTTGGTGTATACTGGTCAGGTCTCTTATCCACATTCCCAGTGTTGGTGTATACTGGTCAGGTATCTTCTCCCCATTCCCAGTGTTGGTGTATACTGGTCAGGTCTCTTCTCCACGTTCCCAGTGTTGGTGTATACTGGTCAGGTCTCTTCTCTACGTTCCCAGTGTTGGTGTATACTGGTCAGGTCTCTTCTCCACGTTCCCAGTGTTGGTGTATACTGGTCAGGTCTCTTCTCCACGTTCCCAGTGTTGGTGTATACTGGTCAGGTCTCTTCTCCACGTTCCCAGTGTTGGTGTATACTGGTCAGGTCTCTTCTCCACGTTCCCAGTGTTGGTGTATACTGGTCAGGTCTCTTCTCCACGTTCCCAGTGTTGGTGTATACTGGTCAGGTCTCTTCTCCCCGTTCCCAGTGTTGGTGTATACTGGTCAGGTCTCTTCTCCACGTTCCCAGTGTTGGTATATACTGGTCAGGTCTCTTCTCCACGTTCCCAGTGTTGGTGTATACTGGTCAGGTCTCTTCTTCATGTTCCCAGTGTTGGTGTATACTGGTCAGGTCTCTTCTCCATGTTCCCAGTGTTGGTGTATACTGGTCAGGTCTCTTCTCTACGTTCCCAGTGTTGGTGTATACTGGTCAGGTCTCTTCTCCACGTTCCCAGTGTTGGTGTATACTGGTCAGGTCTCTTCTCCATGTTTCCAGTGTTGGTGTATACTGGTCAGGTATCTTCTCCCCGCTCCCAGTGTTGGTGTATACTGGTCAGGTCTCTTCTCCATGTTCCCAGTGTTGGTGCATACTGGTCAGGTCTCTTCTCCACATTCCCAGTGTTGGTGTATACTGGTCAGGTCTCTTCTCCACATTCCCAGTGTTGGTGTATACTGGTCAGGTCTCTTATCCACATTCCCAGTGTTGGTGTATACTGGTCAGGTATCTTCTCCCCATTCCCAGTGTTGGTGTATACTGGTCAGGTCTCTTCTCCACGTTCCCAGTGTTGGTGTATACTGGTCAGGTCTCTTCTCCATGTTCCCAGTGTTGGTGTATACTGGTCAGGTCTCTTCTCTAAGTTCCCAGTGTTGGTGTATACTGGTCAGGTATCTTCTCCCCGCTCCCAGTGTTGGTGTATACTGCTCAGGTCTCTTCTCCATGTTCCCAGTGTTGGTGCATACTGGTCAGGTCTCTTCTCCACATTCCCAATGTTGGTGTATACTGGTCAGGTCTCTTCTCCACATTCCCAGTGTTGGTGTATACTGGTCAGGTCTCTTATCCACATTCCCAGTGTTGGTGTATACTGGTCAGGTATCTTCTCCCCGTTCCCAGTGTTGGTGTATACTGGTCAGGTCTCTTCTCCACGTTCCCAGTGTTGGTGTATACTGGTCAGGTCTCTTCTCCACGTTCCCAGTGTTGGTGTATACTGGTCAGGTCTCTTCTCCACGTTCCCAGTGTTGGTGTATACTGGTCAGGTCTCTTCTCCATGTTCCCAGTGTTGGTGTATAGTGGTCAGGTCTCTTCTCCACGTTCCCAGTGTTGGTGTATACTGGTCAGGTCTCTTCTCCATGTTCCCAGTGTTGGTGTATACTGGTCAGGTCTCTTCTCCATGTTCCCAGTGTTGGTGTATACTGGTCAGGTCTCTTCTCCATGTTCCCAGTGTTGGTGTATACTGGTCAGGTCTCTTCTCTAAGTTCCCAGTGTTGGTGTATACTGGTCAGGTATCTTCTCCCCGCTCCCAGTGTTGGTGTATACTGGTCAGGTCTCTTCTCCATGTTCCCAGTGTTGGTGCATACTGGTCAGGTCTCTTCTCCACATTCCCAGTGTTGGTGTATACTGGTCAGGTCTCTTCTCCACATTCCCAGTGTTGGTGTATACTGGTCAGGTCTCTTACACATTCCCAGTGTTGGTGTATACTGGTCAGGTCTTTTCTCCACGTTCCCAGTGTTGGTGTATACTGGTCAGGTCTCTTCCACACGTTCCCAGTGTTGGTGTATACTGGTCAGGTCTCTTCTCCACGTTCCCAGTGTTGGTGTATACTAGTCATGTCTCTTCTCTATGTTCCCAGTGTTGGTGTATACTGGTCAGGTCTCTTCTCCACGTTCCCATTGTTGGTGTATACTGGTCAGGTCTCTTCTCTATGTTCCCAGTGTTGGTGTATACTGGTCAGGTCTCTTCTCCATGTTCCCAGTGTTGGTGTATACTGGTCAGGTCTCTTCTCCCCGTTCCCAGTGTTGGTGTATACTGGTCAGATCTCTTCTCCACGTTCCCAGTGTTGGTATATACTGGTCAGGTCTCTTCTCCATGTTCCCAGTGTTGGTGTATACTGGTCAGGTCTCTTCTCCACGTTCCCAGTGTTGGTGTATACTGCTCGGGTCTCTTCTCCACGTTCCCAGTGATGGTGTATACTGGTCAGGTCTCTTCTCCACGTTCCCAGTGTTGGTGTATACTGGCCATGTCTCTTCTCCACGTTCCCAGTGTTGGTGTATACTGGTCAGGTTTCTTCTCCATGTTCCCAGTGTTGGTGTATACTGGTCAGGTCTCTTCTCCATGTTCCCAGTGTTGGTGTATACTGGTCAGGTCTCTTCTCCATGTTCCCAGTGTTGGTGTATACTGGTCAGGTCTCTTCTCCACGTTCCCAGTGTTGGTGTATACTGGTCAGGTCTCTTCTCCACGTTCCCAGTGTTGGTGTATACTGGTCAGGTCTCTTACACATTCCCAGTGTTGGTGTATACTGGTCAGGTCTCTTACACATTCCCAGTGTTGGTGTATACTGGTCAGGTCTCTTCTCCACGTTCCCAGTGTTGGTGTATACTGGTCAGGTCTCTTCTCCATGTTCCCAGTGTTGGTGTATACTGGTCAGGTCTCTTCTCCACGCTCCCAGTGTTGGTGTATACTGGCCAGGTCTCTTCTCCACGTTCCCAGTGTTGGTGTATACTGGTCAGGTCTCTTACACATTCCCAGTGTTGGTGTATACTGGTCAGGTCTCTTCTCCACGTTCCCAGTGTTGGTGTATACTGGTCAGGTCTCTTCTCCATGTTCTCAGTGTTGGTATTTACTGGTCAGGTTTCTTCTCCATGTTCTCAGTGTTGGTATATACTAGTCAGGTTTCTTCTCTATGTTCCCAGTGTTGGTGTATACTGGTCAGGTCTCTTCTCCATGTTCCCAGTGTTGGTGTTTACTGGTCAGGTCTCTTCTCCACGTTCCCAGTGTTGGTGTATACTGGTCAGGTCTCTTACATATTCCCAGTGTTGGTGTATACTGGTCAGGTCTCTTCTCCACGTTCCCAGTGTTGGTGTATTCTGGTCAGGTCTCTTCTCCACGTTCCCAGTGTTGGTGTATACTGGCCAGGTCTCTTCTTCACATTCCCAGTGTTGGTGTATACTGGTCAGGTCTCTTCTCCATGTTTCCAGTGTTGGTGTATACTGGTCAGGTATCTTCTCCCCGCTCCCAGTGTTGGTGTATACTGGTCAGGTCTCTTCTCCATGTTCCCAGTGTTGGTGCATACTGGTCAGGTCTCTTCTCCACATTCCCAGTGTTGGTGTATACTGGTCAGGTCTCTTCTCCACATTCCCAGTGTTGGTGTATACTGGTCAGGTCTCTTATCCACATTCCCAGTGTTGGTGTATACTGGTCAGGTATCTTCTCCCCATTCCCAGTGTTGGTGTATACTGGTCAGGTCTCTTCTCCACGTTCCCAGTGTTGGTGTATACTGGTCAGGTCTCTTCTCCATGTTCCCAGTGTTGGTGTATACTGGTCAGGTCTCTTCTCTAAGTTCCCAGTGTTGGTGTATACTGGTCAGGTATCTTCTCCCCGCTCCCAGTGTTGGTGTATACTGCTCAGGTCTCTTCTCCATGTTCCCAGTGTTGGTGCATACTGGTCAGGTCTCTTCTCCACATTCCCAATGTTGGTGTATACTGGTCAGGTCTCTTCTCCACATTCCCAGTGTTGGTGTATACTGGTCAGGTCTCTTATCCACATTCCCAGTGTTGGTGTATACTGGTCAGGTATCTTCTCCCCGTTCCCAGTGTTGGTGTATACTGGTCAGGTCTCTTCTCCACGTTCCCAGTGTTGGTGTATACTGGTCAGGTCTCTTCTCCACGTTCCCAGTGTTGGTGTATACTGGTCAGGTCTCTTCTCCACGTTCCCAGTGTTGGTGTATACTGGTCAGGTCTCTTCTCCATGTTCCCAGTGTTGGTGTATAGTGGTCAGGTCTCTTCTCCACGTTCCCAGTGTTGGTGTATACTGGTCAGGTCTCTTCTCCATGTTCCCAGTGTTGGTGTATACTGGTCAGGTCTCTTCTCCATGTTCCCAGTGTTGGTGTATACTGGTCAGGTCTCTTCTCCATGTTCCCAGTGTTGGTGTATACTGGTCAGGTCTCTTCTCTAAGTTCCCAGTGTTGGTGTATACTGGTCAGGTATCTTCTCCCCGCTCCCAGTGTTGGTGTATACTGGTCAGGTCTCTTCTCCATGTTCCCAGTGTTGGTGCATACTGGTCAGGTCTCTTCTCCACATTCCCAGTGTTGGTGTATACTGGTCAGGTCTCTTCTCCACATTCCCAGTGTTGGTGTATACTGGTCAGGTCTCTTACACATTCCCAGTGTTGGTGTATACTGGTCAGGTCTTTTCTCCACGTTCCCAGTGTTGGTGTATACTGGTCAGGTCTCTTCCACACGTTCCCAGTGTTGGTGTATACTGGTCAGGTCTCTTCTCCACGTTCCCAGTGTTGGTGTATACTAGTCATGTCTCTTCTCTATGTTCCCAGTGTTGGTGTATACTGGTCAGGTCTCTTCTCCACGTTCCCATTGTTGGTGTATACTGGTCAGGTCTCTTCTCTATGTTCCCAGTGTTGGTGTATACTGGTCAGGTCTCTTCTCCATGTTCCCAGTGTTGGTGTATACTGGTCAGGTCTCTTCTCCCCGTTCCCAGTGTTGGTGTATACTGGTCAGATATCTTCTCCACGTTCCCAGTGTTGGTATATACTGGTCAGGTCTCTTCTCCATGTTCCCAGTGTTGGTGTATACTGGTCAGGTCTCTTCTCCACGTTCCCAGTGTTGGTGTATACTGCTCGGGTCTCTTCTCCACGTTCCCAGTGATGGTGTATACTGGTCAGGTCTCTTCTCCACGTTCCCAGTGTTGGTGTATACTGGCCATGTCTCTTCTCCACGTTCCCAGTGTTGGTGTATACTGGTCAGGTTTCTTCTCCATGTTCCCAGTGTTGGTGTATACTGGTCAGGTCTCTTCTCCATGTTCCCAGTGTTGGTGTATACTGGTCAGGTCTCTTCTCCATGTTCCCAGTGTTGGTGTATACTGGTCAGGTCTCTTCTCCACGTTCCCAGTGTTGGTGTATACTGGTCAGGTCTCTTCTCCACGTTCCCAGTGTTGGTGTATACTGGTCAGGTCTCTTACACATTCCCAGTGTTGGTGTATACTGGTCAGGTCTCTTACACATTCCCAGTGTTGGTGTATACTGGTCAGGTCTCTTCTCCACGTTCCCAGTGTTGGTGTATACTGGTCAGGTCTCTTCTCCATGTTCCCAGTGTTGGTGTATACTGGTCAGGTCTCTTCTCCACGCTCCCAGTGTTGGTGTATACTGGCCAGGTCTCTTCTCCACGTTCCCAGTGTTGGTGTATACTGGTCAGGTCTCTTACACATTCCCAGTGTTGGTGTATACTGGTCAGGTCTCTTCTCCACGTTCCCAGTGTTGGTGTATACTGGTCAGGTCTCTTCTCCATGTTCTCAGTGTTGGTATTTACTGGTCAGGTTTCTTCTCCATGTTCTCAGTGTTGGTATATACTAGTCAGGTTTCTTCTCTATGTTCCCAGTGTTGGTGTATACTGGTCAGGTCTCTTCTCCATGTTCCCAGTGTTGGTGTTTACTGGTCAGGTCTCTTCTCCACGTTCCCAGTGTTGGTGTATACTGGTCAGGTCTCTTACATATTCCCAGTGTTGGTGTATACTGGTCAGGTCTCTTCTCCACGTTCCCAGTGTTGGTGTATTCTGGTCAGGTCTCTTCTCCACGTTCCCAGTGTTGGTGTATACTGGCCAGGTCTCTTCTTCACATTCCCAGTGTTGGTGTATACTGGTCAGGTCTCTTCTCCATGTTCCCAGTGTTGGTGTATACTGGTCAGGTTTCTTCTCCATGTTCCCAGTGTTGGTGTATACTGGTCAGGTCTCTTCTCCACGTTCCCAATGTTGGTGTATACTGGTCAGGTCTCTTCTCCACGTTCCCAGTGTTGGTGTATACTGGTCAGGTCTCTTCTCCACATTCCCAGTGTTGGTGTATACTGGTCAGGTCTCTTCTCCACGTTCCCAGTGTTGGTGTATACTAGTCAGGTCTCTTCTCTATGTTCCCAGTGTTGGTGTATACTGGTCAGGTCTCTTCTCTATGTTCCCAGTGTTGGTGTATACTGGTCAGGTCTCTTCTCCACGTTCCCAGTGTTGGTATATACTGGTCAGGTCTCTTCTCCATGTTCCCAGTGTTGGTGTATACTGGTCAGGTCTCTTCTCCACATTCCCAGTGTTGGTGTATACTGCTCGGGTCTCTTCTCCACGTTCCCAGTGATGGTGTATACTAGTCAGGTCTCTTCTCCACGTTCCCAGTGTTGGTGTATACTGGCCAGGTCTCTTCTCCACGTTCCCAGTGTTGGTGTATACTGGTCAGGTTTCTTCTCCATGTTCCCAGTGTTGGTGTATACTGATCAGGTCTCTTCTCCATGTTCCCAGTGTTGGTGTATACTGGTCAGGTCTCTTCTCCATGTTCCCAGTGTTGGTGTATACTGGTCAGGTCTCTTCTCCACGTTCCCAGTGTTGGTGTATACTGGTCAGGTCTCTTCTCCACGTTCCCAGTGTTGGTGTATACTGGTCAGGTCTCTTACACATTCCCAGTGTTGGTGTATACTGGTCAGGTCTCTTACACATTCCCAGTGTTGGTGTATACTGGTCAGGTCTCTTCTCCACGTTCCCAGTGTTGGTGTATACTGGTCAGGTCTCTTCTCCATGTTCCCAGTGTTGGTGTATACTGGTCAGGTCTCTTCTCCATGTTCCCAGTGTTGGTGTATACTGGTCAGGTCTCTTCTCCACGTTCCCAGTGTTGGTGTATACTGGTCAGGTCTCTTACACATTCCCAGTGTTGGTGTATACTGGTCAGGTCTCTTCTCCACGTTCCCAGTGTTGGTGTATACTGGTCAGGTCTCTTCTCCATGTTCTCAGTGTTGGTATATACTGGTCAGGTTTCTTCTCCATGTTCTCAGTGTTGGTATATACTAGTCAGGTTTCTTCTCTATGTTCCCAGTGTTGGTGTATACTGGTCAGGTCTCTTCTCCATGTTCCCAGTGTTGGTGTATACTGGTCAGGTCTCTTCTCCACGTTCCCAGTGTTGGTGTATACTGGTCAGGTCTCTTACATATTCCCAGTGTTGGTGTATACTGGTCAGGTCTCTTCTCCACGTTCCCAGTGTTCGTGTATTCTGGTCAGGTCTCTTCTCCACGTTCCCAGTGTTGGTGTATACAGGCCAGGTCTCTTCTTCACATTCCCAGTGTTGGTGTATACTGGTCAGGTCTCTTCTCCATGTTCCCAGTGTTGGTGTATACTGGTCAGGTTTCTTCTCCATGTTCCCAGTGTTGGTGTATACTGGTCAGGTCTCTTCTCCACGTTCCCAATGTTGGTGTATACTGGTCAGGTCTCTTCTCCACGTTTCCAGTGTTGGTGTATACTGGTCAGATCTCTTCTCCACGTTTCCAGTGTTGTTATATACTGGCCAGGTCTCTTCTCCATGTTCCCAGTGTTGGTGTATACTGGTCAGGTCTCTTCTCCACGTTCCCAGTGTTGGTGTATACTGCTCAGGTCTTTTATCCACGTTCCCAGTGTTGGTGTATACTGGTCAGGTCTCTTCTCCATTTTCCCAGTGTTGGTGTATACTGGTCAGATCTTTTCTCCATGTTCCCAGTGTTGGTGTATACTGGTCAGGTCTCTTCTACACGTTCCCAGTGTTGTTGTATACTGGTCAGGTCTCTTCTCCACGTTCCCAGTGTTGGTGTATACTGGTCAGGTCTCTTCTCCACGTTCCCAGTGTTGGTGTATACTGGTCAGGTCTCTTACACATTCCCAGTGTTGGTGTATACTGGTCAGGTCTTTTCTCCACGTTCCCAGTGTTGGTGTATACTGGTCAGGTCTTTTCTCCACGTTCCCAGTGTTGGTGTATACTGGTCAGTTCTCTTCTCCATGTTCCCAGTGTTGGTGTATACTGGTCAGGTCTCTTCTCCACGTTCCCAGTGTTGGTGTATACTGGTCAGGTCTCTTCTCCACGTTCCCAGTGTTGGTGTATACTGGTCAGGTCTCTTCTCCATGTTCCCAGTGTTGGTGTATACTGGTCAGGTCTCTTCTCCATGTTCCCAGTGTTGGTGTATACTGGTCAGGTCTCTTCTCCATGTTCCCAGTGTTGGTGTATACTGGTCAGGTCTCTTCTCCACGTTCCCAGTGTTGGTGTATACTGGTCAGGTCTCTTACACATTCCCAGTGTTGGTGTATACTGGTCAGGTCTCTTCTCCACGTTCCCAGTGTTGGTGTATACTGGTCAGGTCTCTTCTCCATGTTCTCAGTGTTGGTATATACTGGTCAGGTTTCTTCTCCATGTTCTCAGTGTTGGTATATACTAGTCAGGTTTCTTCTCTATGTTCCCAGTGTTGGTGTATACTGGTCAGGTCTCTTCTCCATGTTCCCAGTGTTGGTGTATACTGGTCAGGTCTCTTCTCCACGTTCCCAGTGTTGGTGTATACTGGTCAGGTCTCTTACATATTCCCAGTGTTGGTGTATACTGGTCAGGTCTCTTCTCCACGTTCCCAGTGTTCGTGTATTCTGGACAGGTCTCTTCTCCACGTTCCCAGTGTTGGTGTATACAGGCCAGGTCTTTTCTTCACATTCCCAGTGTTGGTGTATACTGGTCAGGTCTCTTCTCCATGTTCCCAGTGTTGGTGTATACTGGTCAGGTTTCTTCTCCATGTTCCCAGTGTTGGTGTATACTGGTCAGGTCTCTTCTCCACGTTCCCAATGTTGGTGTATACTGGTCAGGTCTTTTCTCCACGTTCCCAGTGTTGGTGTATACTGGTCAGGTCTCTTCTCCACGTTTCCAGTGTTGTTATATACTGGCCAGGTCTCTTCTCCATGTTCCCAGTGTTGGTGTATACTGGTCAGGTCTCTTCTCCACGTTCCCAGTGTTGGTATATACTAGTCAGGTCTCTTCTCTATGTTCCCAGTGTTGGTGTATGCTGGTCAGGTCTCTTCTCTATGTTCCCAGTGTTGGTGTATACTGGTCAGGTCTCTTCTCCACGTTCCCAGTGTTGGTGTATACTGCTCAGGTCATTTATCCACGTTCCCAGTGTTGGTGTATACTGGTCAGGTCTCTTCTCCATTTTCCCAGTGTTGGTGTATACTGGTCAGATCTTTTCTCCATGTTCCCAGTGTTGGTGTATACTGGTCAGGTCTCTTCTACACGTTCCCAGTGTTGTTGTATACTGGTCAGGTCTCTTCTCCACGTTCCCAGTGTTGGTGTATACTGGTCAGGTCTCTTCTCCACGTTCCCAGTGTTGTTGTATACTGGTCAGGTCTCTTACACATTCCCAGTGTTGGTGTATACTGGTCAGGTCTTTTCTCCACGTTCCCAGTGTTGGTGTATACTGGTCAGGTCTTTTCTCCACGTTCCCAGTGTTGGTGTATACTGGTCAGTTCTCTTCTCCATGTTCCCAGTGTTGGTGTATACTGGTCAGGTCTCTTCTCCACGTTCCCAGTGTTGGTGTATACTGGTCAGGTCTCTTCTACACGTTCCCAGTGTTGGTGTATACTAGTCAGGTCTCTTCTCTATGTTCCCAGTGTTGGTGTATACTGGTCAGGTCTCTTCTCCACGTTCCCAGTGTTGGTGTATACTGGTCAGGTCTCTTCTCTATGTTCCCAGTGTTGGTGTATACTGGTCAGGTCTCTTCTCCATGTTCCCAGTGTTGGTGTATACTGGTCAGGTCTCTTCTCCCCGTTCCCAGTGTTGGTGTATACTGGTCAGGTCTCTTCTCCACGTTCCCAGTGTTGGTATATACTGGTCAGGTCTCTTCTCCATGTTCCCAGTGTTGGTGTATACTGGTCAGGTCTCTTCTCCACGTTCCCAGTGTTGGTGTATACTGCTCGGGTCTCTTCTCCACGTTCCCAGTGATGGTGTATACTGGTCAGGTCTCTTCTCCACGTTCCCAGTGTTGGTGTATACTGGCCAGGTCTCTTCTCCACGTTCCCAGTGTTGGTGTATACTGGTCAGGTCTCTTCTCCATGTTACCAGTGTTGGTGTATACTGGTCAGGTTTCTTCTCCATGTTCCCAGTGTTGGTTTATACTGGTCAGGTCTCTTCTCCATGTTCCCAGTGTTGGTGTATACTGGTCAGGTCTCTTCTCCATGTTCCCAGTGTTGGTGTATACTGGTCAGGTCTCTTCTCCACGTTCCCAGTGTTGGTGTATACTGGTCAGGTCTCTTCTCCATGTTCCCAGTGTTGGTGTATACTGATCAGGTCTCTTCTCCACGTTCCCAGTGTTGGTGTATACTGGTCAGGTCTCTTACACATTCCCAGTGTTGGTGTATACTGGTCAGGTCTCTTCTCCACGTTCCCAGTGTTGGTGTATACTGGTCAGGTCTCTTCTCCACGTTCCCAGTGTTGGTGTATACTGGTCAGGTCTCTTCTCCACGTTCCCAGTGTTGGTGTATACTGGTCAGGTCTCTTCTCCACGTTTCCAGTGTTGGTGTATACTGGTCAGGTCTCTTACACATTCCCAGTGTTGGTGTATACTGGTCAGGTCTCTTCTCCACGTTCCCAGTGTTGGTGTATACTGGTCAGGTCTCTTCTCCATGTTCTCAGTGTTGGTATATACTGGTCAGGTTTCTTCTCCATGTTCTCAGTGTTGGTATATACTAGTCAGGTTTCTTCTCTATGTTCCCAGTGTTGGTGTATACTGGTCAGGTCTCTTCTCCACGTTCCCAGTGTTGGTGTATACTGGTCAGGTCTCTTCTCCACGTTCCCAGTGTTGGTGTATACTGGTCAGGTCTCTTACATATTCCCAGTGTTGGTGTATACTGGTCAGGTCTCTTCTCCACGTTCCCAGTGTTGGTGTATACTGGCCAGGTCTCTTCTTCACATTCCCAGTGTTGGTGTATACTGGTCAGGTCTCTTCTCCATGTTCCCAGTGTTGGTGTATACTGGTCAGGTTTCTTTTCCATGTTCCCAGTGTTGGTGTATACTGGTCAGGTCTCTTCTTTACGTTTCCAGTGTTGGTGTATACTGGTCAGGTCTCTTCTCCACGTTCCCAGTGTTGGTGTATACTGGTCAGGTCTCTTCTCTACGTTCCCAGTGTTGGTGTATACTGGTCATGTCTCTTCTCCACGTTCCCAGTGTTGGTGTATACTGGTCAGGTCTCTTCTCTACGTTCCCAGTGTTGGTGTATACTGGTCAGGTCTCTTCTCCACGTTCCCAGTGTTGGTGTATACTGGTCAGGTCTCTTCTCCACGTTGCCAGTGTTGGTGTATACTGGTCATGTCTCTTCTCTACGTTCCCAGTGTTGGTGTATACTGGTCAGGTCTCTTCTCCACGTTCCCAGTGTTGGTGTATACTGGTCACTCACTTGGGGATGTATACAGCTTCTTCTTCACCCACAAGTGTTGGATTGGGTTGGGGTCTGGGGACTGTGGGCACAATCCAGCTCCTCTACTTCATTGTCATTGACCCATTTCTTCCCCAATATTGCCGTATGCTTCGGGTCGTGGTTCTGCTGGAACACTTTGTCGTCCTTTTCATACCCATAGTACTTGAGTGTATGAAGTAACTCGTCTTGTAGGATCCTCACATAAAGCTCAGCAGTGAGACCATCATCCATCCTGGTCAAGTATCCGACGCTTTTAGTTGTAAACACCCCTATATCATCAGGCTTCCTCCAGCGAATGTGACAGTTCCTTCAATTTCTCGATCTGTTCACCCCCTTTTCCCTTGTTTCTTCCAGACCCATTTGCCCTCATCAGAGCCGTCTATTGACTTTTATCTCATCGCACCAGATCCACCGTTTCCAATTTTCCGCTTTTCGGGCTTCTCTGTAATCTCGAGCCGACGCTTCTAATGATGATATTGAAGTCTCGGCTTCTTTACCTTTTTTCGGTCCACCATTCCAGACTTGTGTGACGCGCGTCGCTCGGTGCATGGATGTCTGTGATGTCACTATTATGGAGCAGATGAGCCGCCTCCACTGCCGGGTGTCACCAGAACTGATAGACATTGTGATAAGCGACTTGTAGACTCCGATATTTTCCCTGGACGTCACCTCTCGGCTTGTGAATGGATGGACTTCATTTCTTATTCTTCCACCTGTCATGGCCTCACATGATGCAGTTTGGCAATTTTTGTTACCTAAGAGAGACCGCTATCGATGAGCTGAATGATGCAGTTTCTCTTTTCTTGGGAAATCTTCTTTATGGCAGCTCCTCGATTCGAACCAGTGACTTTCACCTGAGAATCAACCTAATAACACACGGAGCTATTAGGGAATGTGAGAACAGGATGTAATTTGTAGTATACAGGAAGAAAAGAGCAAAACAGTAACAATGCAGTGACATGATGAGGATTTGCAGAACTAATCATATGATAAATAGCTGCAAGTCACATTTATGTGTGAGATAGAGAAGATGATTGTCTATAAAATGAAGGTCGTCTCACGCTCAGAGCTATAAAGGATGGTGAGATTTGGAGCCTGAAAGTCAGAAGAGGAATGATCACGGTCGCAGGGGTCGCGATGGCGACCGGGCCCAGGGGAACAGGGGGCCCGCTGGCTGCAGGCCCTGCTTCATCTGGATGTGCGTCCAAGTCGGCACGTCCAGCTGAAATGCATCGCGGTTCAGAGACCCGTCGGATCCCTGCTTTGTGATACATGCTGCGTGCCACACAGAAGCCAGCAGCTTCCAGAGGCATCCCTGTGAAATCTGGCCATTTTTGTGCGCTAACTATCTCAATTTTTACATGTTTTCCATAGTCGTAATGCATGTCTTTATTCCTGTATTCATTGTTACACATATCTTAGCACTGCAGTGTGCAAGTGGCTCTTTTTTTGTTATTATGTTTCATGCTTAGTATGCACCTTTTCACATTAGAAAATTAGGAAGTGAGATTAGTCTTTTTCTTAGGTCATTCGTTGCTATAGCATGGACGTTGCTGAAAGTTGAGGAGGCCACCATGCGGCATGGGAGCTAGGGGGGTTAGTACAGTAAATACCAAAGGGGGGGCAGTATATACCAGGAGGGGCCCAGGAGAAAAATATATATACCAGGAGGGGGACAGTATATACCAGGAGGGGCCCAGGAGAAGAATATATATACCAGGAGGGGGACAGTATATACCAGGAGGGGCCCAGGAGAAAAATATATATACCAGGAGGGGGACAGTATATACCAGGAGGGGCCCAGGAGAAGAATATATATACCAGGAGGGGGACAGTATATACCAGGAAGGGGACAGTATATACCAGGATGGGGGACATACCAGGATTGGGACAGTATATACCAGGATGGAGGACTATTTACTAGGATAGGGGGCATATTTACCAGGAAGGAGCCCAGGATGGAGGACAGAACAGGATGGGGAACATTATTATATAATAGGGAGGAGGGCACATCGTATGTCTTCATAGGATTTAGAATGCTAAATGTATACATACATATACCAACATGCAAGGATGGGGGGACCCAGGCCCAAATTTTGCATCAGGACCCATTGAACTCTAGTTATGCCACTGCTGAAAGTCATGTCATTATCATGTAAGGACTTTTGGATAATAACAGGAGGGGGACAGTATATACCAGGATGACCCGGGAGAAGAATATATATACCAGGAGGGGGACAGTATATACCAGGAAGAGGACAGTATATACCAGGAGGGGCCCAGGAGAAGAATATGTATACCAGGAGGGGGACAGTATATACCAGGATGGGGACAGTATATACCAGGATGGGGGACATACCAGGATTGGGACAGGAGCCCAGGATGGAGGAGATTAGAACAGGATGAGGAACATTATTATATAATAGGGAGGAGGGCACATCGTATGTTTTTATAGGATTTAGAATGCTAAATGTATACATACATATACCAACATGCAAGGCTGGGGGGGACCCAGGCCCAAATTTTGTATCAGGACCCATTGAACTCTAGTTATGCCACTGCTGAAAGTCATGTCATTATCATGTAAGGACTTTTGGATAATAACAGGAGGGGGACAGTATATACCAGGATGACCCGGGAGAAGAATATATATACCAGGAGGGGGACAGTATATACCAGGAAGAGGACAGTATATACCAGGAGGGGCCCAGGAGAAGAATATGTATACCAGTAGGGGGACAGTATATACCAGGAAGAGGATAGTATATACCAGGAGGGGCCCAGGAGAAGAATATATATACCAGGAGGGGGACAGTATATACCAGGATGGGGACAGTATATACCAGGATGGGGGACATACCAGGATTGGGACAGGAGCCCAGGATGGAGGACATTAGAACAGGATGGGGAACATTATTATATAATAGGGAGGAGGGCACATCGTATGTTTTTATAGGATTTAGAATGCTAAATGTATACATACACAGGTCCGCATTATAGGCAGGGCAGACGGGGCTCCAGCCCAGGGGCCCCCACCAAAAGAGCTTTTAAGGGGGCCCCCACCATACTTGGCACCTGTCAGCATTTTTTTTTCTTCACACCCTCTCCCCCTCCGTAAAGACAGTCTAATAAATCAGCTGTGTTTTCGGGGGGGGGAGGCGCGGGGTGTTGAAGCACCGCTATTTATTTGTATCTGCGTCTTGAAGACGCAAAAACAAACTGCGGGCACAGGACGCTGATTGACACCGGAAGTACCAGCGGCCGCTTGTACTTCCGGGGTCAGGTGTGCTAATGCTCCCTGCTATGTGCTGCGGCCGTACCCAGCGAGGGGCGGGCAGCTGCCCCCCCTCCCCTCTCTCCCCCTCCCTAGAAGCAGGGGCACGGTGTAGTGCGCTGCTGTATCTGCTGTCCCCGCTGCGCTCCTCTACACTGTGTGCATGCCAGGCACACTAGCAGGAGGCAGCGCGCTGTGCTCTGTCGGCTCTGCTGTGTGCTGTGCTCGGCATGCACCCAGTGTAGAGGAGCGCAGCAGAGCCGATGACCGCAGCTTCCTCTTTCCGTTCCTATTCAAATGTATTTGCATCTTTCAGACGTAAATACATTTGAACAGCGCGCCGGGACCCGGCCCCGCCCCCGACGTGCAGCAACGTGATGAGATCAGCACCTTGCTGACGTCATCACAGTGCTGCAGGCGCCACACAGGGGACAAGAGGAAGCGAGCGCTCCATGAAGGAGCTGAAGAGACAGGTGTAATTAATGGGGATGAGTGAGGAGGGGCTGAGGACACAACGGGAACATTTGTGAAGGAACACAGCTCTGTGACAGGCAGAGGAGGATTACTGTATTCCGAGGAAGGGGGGAGGAGTGTGTAGTGATGGGGCAGTGTAATTTGTGTGTGTAGGGGGTGATGAGGGTTGTATTGTGTGTGGGGGGAGGGGTAATGGAGGGTGCATTGTATCGTGTGTGTGGGGAAGGGTAATGGAGGGTGCATTGTATTCTGTGTGGGGAAGGGTAATGAGGGGTGCATTGTATTGTGTGTGGGGGAGGGTTAATGGGGGGGTGCATTGTATTGTGTGTGGGGGAGGCTTAATGGGGGGGTGCATTGTATTTTATGTGGGGGGAGGTGTAATGGGGGGTGCATTGTATTCTCTGTGTGTGTGTGAGGTGATGTGGGGTGCATTGTGTGTGTGTTTGTGAGGTGATGTGGGGTGCATTGTGTGTGAGGTGATGTGGGGTGCATTGTGTGTGTGTGTGTGTGTGAGATGATGTGGGGTGCATTGTGTGTGTGTGGTGATGTGGGGTGCATTGTGTGTGTGTGTGTGTGTGTGTGTGTGTGCGAGGTGATGTGGGGTGCATTGTGTGTGTGTGTGTAGGAGGTGATGTGGGGTGCAGTGTGTGTGTGTGGGGCGCTGCATTGTAGTGTGTGGTGATGTGGGGTGCATTGTGTGTGTGTAGGAGGTGATGTGGGGTGCATTGTGTGTGTGTGTAGAGGGTGCATTGTAGTGTGTGTGTGTCAGAGCTGTGTGTGTAAGAAGCAGTACTGTGTGTGTGTATATATGAATTAGAGCAGTCTGTGCGGCCCCCCCCAGAACTATATGGGTCCCCCAGAGCGCTATGTCACCCATCGCAGTAATGAGTACACCACCAGAGCTGTTTGCCACTCCAGTAACGTCTATGCCCCCAGCCCCTCCTGTGATGTATATACAGCAGTGCTGTCAGTGTGCAGTCATGTCTGTTAGTGACAGCCATCGTGAAACAGCCACATGTCCTGAAGGAGCTGGACGGAAACAAGCGGGAGAGGTGAGTGAGGCTGCTGGCGACTTCCCCATATTAATACCTGTAAAGGCTCATGCACACGTAACTGCTGAATATTCTGCAGCGATTTGACAGCACATGTGCACGTCAAATCGCTGCAGAAACACTGCATAATGGATTCAGTTTTTCTGTACAGAAAATCCGATTTCATGCGCTATGGCTGCTGCCCCCACCATAGACAGAGCGGGAGCTGCATCCATAGCGCACGGAATAATTGACATGCTCATTTTATGAACGCACAGATTTGGGTCAACATTTTAGCACCCAAATCACTGCGTTCATAAAAGCTACGTGCGCGCGTATCATGCACAATCTACATAGCTTGTATAGGGGACGCAGAACGCATGCATTTACACTGCAGTGCTATACGCAGCGTAAATGCATGGAATTACACAACGTGCGCACGACCCCTAATGCGTCTGTGTTTGCATATATGTCAGTGTATATGACTGTGCATATATTTGTCTGTTTATATGTATTTTTCTGAATTTGTCTTCAAATATGTATATGTATGCCTGTATGTGTGTGTGCGTGTCTGTGTGTGGATGGGGTCCACTGAGACTCTTTCACCCGGAGGCCACAAAAACCTGGAGCCGGCCCTGGCTGCCTTAACATTGGGATCAGTAAAAAATGTGAGTAAAGCTTTACACTCTACAATATATCTAACAATGTGTCACGTCGTAAGTGACGCACATCCGGCATCGTTAGTGATATTGTAGTGTGTGACAGCTACGTGCGACCCTGATTGTGCGTTAAAACGTTGATCGCTGACACGTCGTTCATTTTCTAAAAATTGAACGTCTGGTTGTTCATCGTTCTTGAGGCAGCACACATCGCTCCGTGTGATACCCCGGGAACAATGAACTGCAGCTTACCTGCGTCCCGCCGGCAATGTGGAAGGAAGGAGGTGGGCGGGATGTTTACGCCCCGCTCATCTCCGCCCCTCCGCTTCTATTGGCCGGCCGCTGTGTGACGTTGCTGTGACGCCGAATGTCCCTCCCACTCCAGGAAGTGGATGTTCGCTGCCCACAGCGAGGTCGTTTGGAAGGTACGTGTGATCGGGGTAATCGTTTGTGCGACACGGGCAACAAATTGCCTGTTCCGCACATATGGTGTGATCGCATACGAGATCGAAATGTGTAAAGCAGCCTTAACTCTACTTTCCGTGTATAAGTGACGGCTGTGAGTGATCCTGGACTTTGTCTGTATTGTAGTACTGTAAATCTGAATGTGGCAGAACAGGATAAATGTTCATTGGATTTCTATCTAAATGCTACAGTTCGCGCTCTACTGTTATGGCTAAAAATGTTAACGTTATGGGGCCCCCACCAGATTTTCTGCCCAGGGGCCCCCACCAACCTTAATCCGGCCCTGTACATACATATACCAACATGCAAGGCTGGGGGGGACCCAGGCCCAAATTTTGCATCGGGACCCATTGAACTCTAGTTACGCCAGTGCTGATAGTCATGTCATTATCATGTAAGGACTGTTGGATGATAACACTACGCAGAGATAAAACTGTGCAGATCTCCTGTCTCTCCCTCGTCCCTGGTAAATGGATTCTCTTAGAACATAACCCTGTACCAGTCTATCGACAATTGACAAATTTCTGACCATTCCTCCCATTCATTGCAGCCGCCATAAAGCACACACATCTTGCTGCGCTGACGATACAAACAATGTGTGCCTCCAATATGTCGCCCCCAGGCAGCCTTTTTAAAAGTAAAAAATAATTAGCTACAACCTTTAAAAAAGAACAAACACATTTTTTACAGTTTCAACATAATTATTGAAACTAAAATAATGTTGTATTTCCTTTAGAAGAATAAATTAAGTAAGAAGTAAAAAAAAAAACAACAAAAAAAAGTGTCCTTTTTATAAAGTATCAGAGTTTTGAAAACTTCTCTCTGGAATTTTCTTTGAACTGTTCCCTTGCTGCAATTTTCCATTCCACTGGCCTTAATTAGATGCTTTGTAAATTAGCACATTAAAAAGGCAAATAATACGAAGCTAAAGTCTAATGTAACACACAAAAAACCTGAATCATCGTCTTAATTAAGTTCCTAATGCAAAAGCCATTAAAGAGGAAGCTCGCTGTAGATTTCAGCGCAGCAATTATACAGAGACAAGAATGTTCACCTAAAATAGGTTCATGCAAACAGAATTAAAGTGGAATTAAGGTCCCATCAGGAAATGTAGCATTGAAGACCACTGCTGTGTGCAACGCAGAATACGAGACCTCTGGAAAAATGACACCGGCTTAGTTCATTACCCATTAAAGAGACAGGCTCCTCTAATCAGGGCACGTCACATGCATGAATATGAATCAAATACAGCCTGGCCGTCTCACAATCCAGGGAAAATGCTATTTGGACACATTTTTTATCTATTTATTTTACTCACTTACAGTGCCTACAAGTAGTATTCAACCCCCTGCAGATTTAGCAGGTTTAGGCTGCTTTCACACATCCGGCTTGAGCTCTGCGGCTCAGTCCGGCTGTGCAAGCTATGCAACGGATGCGGTGAAAACACCGCATCCTTTGCATAAGTTTTTCCCATGCGGCCCGTCCGGTTTTTGCCGCTTGCGGCATGCTACTGAGCATGCGCAGTGGCAAAAACCGCATATGGCGGCCGGATGCGGTTTTTGCCGCATCCGGCCGCCATAGGCATGTATTGAAAAATACGCCACATCGGCCGAATGCAGCGCGATACGTTTTTTTTTGCCGCACGAAAAAACGTGCTAGGCAACGTTCCTTCCGGCCGCCGCATCGTCTAAATCTGCCGCATGCGGCAAAAAATGGATGGAACGCAAGGCCTTGCGGCACAATGCGGCACTAATTAAAGTCTATGCAGAAAAAACGCAACCGGCAGCAAAAAAAACCGGTTGCGATTTTCCTGCAAAGTGTCGGAGTGTGCCGCATTGCAAAAACCGGAGGTGTGAAAGTAGCCTTACACATTCGGAAGTAACTTGGCATTGTGACATTTGTACTGTAGATCAGCCTGGAAGTGTGAAATGCAGCAAAAAAGAATGTTATTTCTTTTTTTTCTTTTTTTTTTTTTAAATTGTGAAAAGTTTATTCACAGGGTCATTTATTATTCAACCCCTCAAACCACCAGAATTCTGTTTGGTTCCCCTAAAGTATTAAGAAGTATTTCAGGCACAAAGAACAATGAGCTTCACATGTTTGGATTAATTATCTCTTTTTCCAGCCTTTTCTGACTAATTAAGACCCTCCCCAAACTTGTGAACAGCACTCATACTTGGTCAACATAAGAAAGACAAAGGAGCATTCCAAGGCCATCAGAGACAAGATCGCGGAGGGTCACAAGGCTGGCAAGGGGTACAAAACCCTTTCCAAGGAGTTGGGCCTACCTGTCTCCACTGTTGGGAGCATCATCCGGAAGTGGAAGGCTTATGGAACTACTGTTAGCCTTCCACGGCCTGGACAGCCTTTGAAAGTTTCCACCCGTGCCGAGGCCAGGCTTGTCCGAAGAGTCAAGGCTAACCCAAGGACAACAAGGAAGGAGCTCCGGGAAGATCTCATGGCAGTGGGGACATTGGTTTCAGTCAATACCATAACTAATGTACTCCACCACAATGGTCTCCGTTCCAGACGAGCCCGTAAGGTACCTTTACTTTCAAAGCGTCATGTCAAGGCTCGTCTACAGTTTGCTCATGATCACTTGGAGGACTCTGAGACAGACTGGTTCAAGGTTCTCTGGTCTGATGAGAACAAGATCGAGATCTTTGGTGCCAACCACACACGTGACGTTTGGAGACTGGATGGCACTGCATACGACCCCAAGAATACCATCCCTACAGTCAAGCATGGTGGTGGCAGCATAATGCTGTGGGGCTGTTTCTCAGCCAAGGGGCCTGGCCATCTGGTCCGCATCCATGGGAAGATGGATAGCACGGCCTACCTGGAGATTTTGGCCAAGAATCTCCGCTCCTCCATCAAGGATCTTAAGATGGGTCGTCATTTCATCTTCCAACAAGACAACGACCCAAGGCACACAGCCAAGAAAACCAAGGCCTGGTTCAAGAGGGAAAAAAATCAAGGTGTTGCAGTGGCCTAGTCAGTCTCCTGACCTTAACCCAATTGAAAAGTTGTGGAAGGAGCTCAAGATTAAAGTCCACATGAGACACCCAAAGAACCTAGATAACTTGGAGAAGATCTGCATGGAGGAGTGGGCCAAGATAACTCCAGAGACCTGTGCCGGCCTGATCAGGTCTTATAAAAGACGATTATTAGCTGTAATTGCAAACAAGGGTTATTCCACAAAATATTAAACCTAGGGGTTGAATAATAATTGACCCACACTTTTATGTTGAAAATTTATTAAAATTTAACTGAGCAACATAACTTGTTGGTTTGTAAGATTTATGCATCTGTTAATAAATCCTGCTCTTGTTTGAAGTTTGCAGGCTCTAACTTATTTGCATCTTATCAAACCTGCTAAATCTGCAGGGGGTTGAATACTACTTGTAGGCACTGTATATAGCGCTATTAATTCCCCAGTGTTTTACAGATGTGATCATTACTGTCCCCATTGGGCCTCAGAGTCTTCAGTGAGGTTTAAATCGGACCCCAGTGCTGTAAGACTGCAGTGCTCACTACTGAGCCACCGTGCTGCCCACATACTTGGGTTTCAGGATTTTGGTTTAGTTGCAAAAATTAAGAGTTGTATTAAACTGACCTCCTTGTTTGCAGGGCGTGAAGAAAAATGGTGTTCTTAAGGTGCTGTTACAGCAGTGTATCTTAAATCAAGAGATTCACAATCACACTGACTCTGCAGACTCTGCGTCTCCTTATGCACAGTCACATTGACCCTGCAGCCCTATTCATAGTTACACAGGTTTCTCTTCATGGTCATACTGACTCTGCAGATCCTGTACCTTCCTATTCACGGTCACACTAACTCTTCACGTTCTTCACCTAGCCCTATTCATAGTCACACTAAATCTACAGGTACTTCACCTACCAATTCATGGTCATACTGACTCTGTAGGTCCTGTACCTTCCTATTCACAGTCACACTAACTTGCAACTTCGGAACCTTCCTATCCCCAGTCACACTGACCCTGCAGCTCCTGTACCTTCGTATTCATGGTCACAATAACTCTGCAGATAATGCAGCTCCCTTTCACAGTCACATTGACTCTGCAGGTCCTCCACCTCCCTATTCACAGTGATACTGACTCTGCAGGTCCTGCACCTTCCTATTCACAGTCATACTGACTCTGCAGGTCCTGCACCTTCCTATTCACAGTCATACTGACTCTGCAGGTTCTGCACCTCCTTATTCATAGCCACACTGACTCTGCAGATTTTTGACCACCCTATTCACAGTCACTTTGACTCTACAGATCCTTTAGCTCTCTTTCACGTGAATATTTCTATTGTTATTCCCAGATTGAGTACCACTCCTATTTTTAATGTTCTTCAGGGCTGCAGTAGTTCTAAGACTTTTTCTATCTTCATTTGCAATGATTTGTGTGCTCTGACCTTCTATCCCTACTCTATACAAGCCTAAAATAGCACTGCTTGACCGAACCACATCCTATATACGGGCTTTGATAGCCCCCTGATTGGCTGCACTACACTATGTGATGTGATATCTGCAAGGCATTGTGGAGAAGTCCCAATGGCCACATCCAATGCAATTTAACTTTAAACCCCATTGGAGTCCATAAGAGCTTCAAATAAATGAAGATTAATTCAGAAAAAAAAAAAATTAAAATGATTAAAATGTAAAAAAAAAAAAAATGAAATAAATGATATATCACGCTTGGTTCAGATGACTGGTCCTGTGTGATCTTGTGCCATCCCATATAATTTACTTGTCTCTTTTTCCGTTCTGCTGCTCCTTACTTTGTATCAGCTGGAACAGGTAATGTATTGTAGCTCTGTGAGTCAGGCGATTGGGGAAAGGCAGACGGGGCCATCCGAGTTGACCTTCTAGGAACGGTTTGTTCCTGGCGTAAACTCAAGATTCCACATAGCTTCAAGCTCACTTGTCAAACAATAGTTTGCATCAGAATCTTTATCCTCCACAGGTACAAGTCCTATAAGATCATCATCTCCTTTATTGGACATATAAGCGGCAATCTCCCCATGACTTTGGCTTCTGTGCCTGGTACATGTGGGATCAATCTACCGGTGCAGTCGTATAGGGCTGCTCCCATCCACTCGAAAAAATAACACCCATTAAAATGAAAATTGATACAAAATGTATTGCTGCACCTCCCATGAGAAGATTGGTTCTTGCCGCCTTGAGATCTTTACTAAAGTAACTGCCCTATTATCGATTGCTCATAATGGAAAAGTAGGTAAAATTGGGGTAAAAGCAAAAAAAGAAGATTCTGACCCTATGAGTTGTTACAACATCGATACTTTACTGTAGCTGCAGAGTGCACAGGGGAGCGAACACAGCAACATCGAAGGGAGAAAATAAAAGGTCCCCGAGATAAGATACATTGTTTACACATCTTTGCAGTTACAAAAAACCTGATTTGCTACAAATGGAAATCAGCAGTGATCCTTCAATCACTAACGTTATAGAAATGCTTTCTACCCATAGTTAATTTGAACTGGTCCTCGCCTTTAAAAATAATAATATGAAAAGATACCATGCTAGGTGGCTTCTGGGAACTCAATCTTCCCACAGAATAAGGATATTCCGTCTCCGTAATAAACTTTATTTTTTGGGTTAGTTATATTATTAACTCCTGTACATATATTTCAAATCTTTTGATTTTAGTGACTTTTTGGACTCAGATGATCTTCTTTTATTCTGATCGCCACGCCTGCTCTCCGAGTTCTCCCCTTCTTCCCCTTTTCCTTCCCCTGTTCTTCCCTTCCTTTTCTTTTCTCCCCTTACTTTTCTTTTCTCCCCTTCCTTTTCTTTTCTTCCCTTACTTTTCTTTTCTCCCCTTCCTTTTCTTTTCTTCCCTTACTTTTCTTTTCTTCCCTTACTTTTCTTTTCTCCCCTTCCTTTTCTTTTCTCCCCTTACTTTTCCTTTTTCCCCTTCCTTTTCTTTTCTCACTGCTTTCTAGACCTTCACTTTTTCCTTTTAGGTAGTTGCTGATAAATGAATACACATCAACCTGGAGGAAAGTCAAAAGTGGGGTGCTGCAAGGCTCTGTCCTGGGCCCAGTGCTGTGTAATATCGACAAGGCTCTGTCCCGGGGCCAGTGCTGTTTAATATCTTTATAAATGATCTGGATAATGGAATTATCGGGAAACTCATAAAGTTTGCGGATGATACTAAGATAGGAGGAGTAGCCAACACTAGAGAGGAAAGAGCGGATTCAAAAGGATCTAGACACTGGAACAATGGGCTGAGGAGAACAGAATGGTTTTTAACAGGGACAAATGCAAAGTACTACAACTGGGTAAAAGAAATGTAAAAAGCATACATAGTATGGGAGGAACAGAACTTGGTGATAGCACCGGGGAAAAGGACTTGGGCATAATAGTGTATCCCAGATTCAACATGAGCCAACAATGCGGAGCTGCAGCTAAAAAGGCCAACAAAATTCTGGGATGTATCAAGACAAGCATTGAATCTAGATCAAAAGAGGTAATTATTCTCCTACACTCTGCCCTGGTCAGACCCCACCTGGAATACTGTGTACAGTTCTGGGCACCCCAATTCAAGAAAGACATTGATATATTGGAACAAGTCCAGAGAAGAGCAACAGATGGAAGAAGGTCTGCAAACCATGTCATATAAAGACCGGCTAAAAGAACTAGGGATGTTTAGTTTGAAAAAGAGAAGACTGAGAGGAGACTTAATAGCAGTCTACAAATATCTGAAAGGTAGTCACAGTGCAGCGGGAACTACCCTATTCTCATTAGCACAAGGAAGTACAAGAAGCAACTGGAGGAAACTTAAAGGAAGGAGATTCAGATCAGACATTAGGAAAAACTTTCTGATAGTGAGGGCAGTCAGGGAGTGGAACAGGCGACCACGGGAGACAGTGAGGGCAGTCAGGGAGTGGAACAGGAGGTCATGGGAGACCATGAGGGCAGTCAGGGAGTGGAACAGGAGGTCATGGGAGACCATGAGGGAAGTCAGGGAGTGGAACAGGAGGCCAAGGGAAACAGTAAGGGCAGTCAGAGAGTGGAACAGAAGGCCACGGGAGACAGTGAGGGCAGTCAGGGAGTGGAACAGGAGGCCACGGGAAACAGTAAGGGCAGTCAGAGAGTGGAACAGGAGGCCACGGGAGACAGTGAGGGCAGTCAGGGAGTGGAACAGGAGGCCACGGGAGGTGGTGAGGGCAGTCACGGAGTGGAACAGGTGGCCACGGGAAGTGATGAGCTGTTCCTCAATGGAAATCTGCAAGTGGAATCTGAAGAAACATATAGCTGGGATGAGTTAGGAAAGCCTGCACTCGCAGGGAGGTGGACCAATTGCCCTTGAGGTCCCTTCCAACTCTACCATTCTATGATTCTATGAATCTATGATGCTATGATATTTGAATTGTTATATTTAGACCCTTATAAAGGGTATTAATACTGTTGTTGGGTATTTTTTTCCTTTTTAGTTTCGCATGTTCCCAGACCCCCCTCCCCTTTCCCAATTATTGTTTAAAATCCCTCAATAAAAATACCTCTGAAAAGAAAATAAAGGTTCCACACACCAATTCCTTGAAACTTTTTTTTAGTTTCTTGGGGCATTTCTGGCATATCTGTCACGTCCTCACCGGAGTCCGCTCCTGTGACATCTGCTTTGATCTCCAGGTGCTGCATATCCCTAAATCCACGTTCTAATCATAGCATTTCTGTATGCAAGGTGTCGATTCGTATTGAATTGATGATGCCCTACAATTTTTTAATTCACTTTTTTTCCCTCTATCTCGTTCCGTTTTCGACATAAAAATGCTAACTCCGTTGTTTTCCACCAGGTGGCGCTATAGGTGGTTTCATTGCGTAGCGCATGGATACTTTACTATACCTAGACACCACTTCTATGCCTATAGCTGCCGCCGTTCTCAAGTTAATGGCGGTGGACAGGATATGGGTGGACACACTGTATATATCAAATATAACCTAAGACGCGTGTTCAATCTTCACATTGGGGGGAGCGGCAACAATGTAGAGTCAATATGGGTAAATGTGCATGGGGAGGGGAATAATGGAAAGCTGTTAATTGTAGTTTGCTCTAAGCCTCCTAAGATAGATGAACAGGTAGAGGGTGAAATGCTGCAACAAATGGAAAAGGCAGCAAATAATAATAATAATAATCGGGTTCTTATTATGGGGGACTTTAACTATCCAGACATTCAGTGGGACATAGAATCTTCTGGTTCTGCTAAAAGTTCCAAGTTCTTATCTACAATACAAGATAATTACCTCTCTCAGATGGTAGATGAACCGACCAGGGGAGATAATTTGCTAGATCTGATCCTATCAAATAGATCAGGTATGATCTCAGATCTACAGGTCCGGGAGCACTTGACAGGTCCGGGAGCACTTGACAGGTCCGGGAGCACTTGGGCACCAGCGATCATAATATGGTAAGTTTCAAAGTAATATTCAATAGAACATTTCACTGGGGGAAATGCTAAAACCTGGAATTTTAGGAAAGCTGATTTCAACAAATTAAGGGAGGAGCTTAATTGTGTAGATTGGGACAATGTCATGGTAACTGGGATACCGAACATAAATGGGGCAAGTTTAAGGATATACTCCTAGAGTCCTGTAAAAAACTTATACCCTCTGGTTATAAAATATCCAGGAATAAAAAAAAAACACTATGGATAAATAAGACTGTACAAAGTATAATAAAACAAAAACAAAGGGCGTTTAAAACCTTGAAGGCTGAAAATACATACAGAAATAGCATTTCAGGAGCATAAAGATCTCAATAGGAAATGTAAAAAAGAAATGAAGCTGACAAAATTAGCTACTGAAACAAAAATCACCAAAGACATTAAAATAAATTCCAACATTTTTTATAAATACATCAATGCCGAAAAGAAAACTAAAGATGGTGTTGGTCACTTAAAGGACAATAACATGATAATTATAGAGAACAAAGAAAATGCTGAGACATTAAACAGGCACTTTTCATCCATGTTCACCAATTAACTGACTGTTCCAGGAATCATTCCACAAGTCAAAAATCAAAGTTCACCACCGGATGTAACTAATTTAACACAAGAAGAAGTACAAGAAAATAGATTTCTGAAACTGGAAAAGCTCTCTAATGCTTGTAAAAACAAGCAGCTTTGCTATTTACTTATTATACAGTAAGTTCTTGCTGTTCTCAAGAATGAAAGGATTTTTAATTCTATTATATACTGCTCATTGCCTAACTTAACACTCTGGTTGCAAGTAACTGAGCAGCACTCAATGTCAGGCAGCAGCTGCAAACGCAAACAATATTTTCGGGTGTATAAAAAGAGAGATTTGATCCCGTGATCCCAATGTATTTTCACCCTTGTATGAATTACCTGTAAGGCCACATCTGGAATATGGGATCCAGTATTATCCTACACATTTTAAAAAGGACATTCAGAAGTTAAAGTCAGTTCAAAGGCACCAACTAGATTATTACAAGAAATGGAGGCCGTATCTCAGAGGAGATCTCATTTATATGTATAAATACATGAGTGGTCAATATAAAGGACGGCACAGGACTTATCCTTCCAAAGACAATACTAAGGACCAGGGGGCACTCACTGCGAGTGGAAGAAAAGCGATTCCGGCAGCTAAATAGGAAAGGGTTCTTTACAGTTAGAGCAGTCAGACTGTGGAATGCCGACCACAAGAGGTAGTAATGGCCGATACTATAACAGCTTTATATCAGAGAGGATGATTTCCTCAGTACACACAACATTGTTATAAATGATCTAGTGGCGAAATATATAATTGGTGGAAGAAGGATGAACTGATAGACCGGGGGCTTTTTCAACCTATGATACTATGTACAGTATCTGAGAACGGCGACTCCTCAATGCACAGCGCCCCACACCGGAGCTCCATTCCGGCTCCACACTCTGCTGGTGGCTGCAGGACTTGGAACGGTTCATCGGTGCGGTGCCGGTTATTGTGCTGCATTTCGGAAACCCCAACAAATCTGATGTTGAGTCCTGGATCCCCCCCTTAAGGGCTAAAGAGGTTTATTGGGTGAATCTGGAGGTAATATCGGCGTAATAAATCTCAAGGATCGCGTCTGGGTGATGTGTCACCTTTAAGGCTACAGCCAGTTATTTGGAGACAGCTGTCAACGTGCACAATGCACAGATCCTAATCCGCATGATACCGGGAGAAGAATGAAAATAACTAAACAAATCTCTTAAACCTTTTGTGTCAGTTTAGTGGAAAAAAATAAACAGTAACATATTTGGCTCCGGAGGGAGAGGAGAAAACGAGCGAGGGAAGGTTGTGTCCGCCTGAAAGCAGAAGGATCAGCAGAATTCTTTCCATTTTACACACGGCTCGTCATGAAATTCTTAAAAGGACAATAAACCGATGAGAAGAGAATGTTTGGCCGATTGTCTGTAAAGCTTCATGTCTGATCTCAGAGCTCTGCGCGGAGCTCAGGGTGGACGGCGAGATTAGAAAGGCTGGAGCAGAACTCTCCATCTGTAAGATGAGTCAGCACAAACGGCACAGCGGAGGCATGGCACAGCGGAGGCATG
Source organism: Anomaloglossus baeobatrachus (assembly GCF_048569485.1). NCBI lineage: Eukaryota > Metazoa > Chordata > Amphibia > Anura > Aromobatidae > Anomaloglossus > Anomaloglossus baeobatrachus. Next base: position 14,607,797 of record NC_134359.1, on the reverse strand, counting down.
GCACACCGGAGGCATGACACACCGGAGGCATGGCACACCGGAGGCATGACACACCGGAGGCATGACACACCGGAGGCATGACACAGCGGAGGCATGGCACACCGGAGGCATGACACACCGGAGGCATGACACACCGGAGGCATGACACACCGGAGGCATGGCACACCGGAGGCATGGCACACCAGAGGCATGACACACCGGAGGCATGGCACAGCAGAGGCATGACACACCGGAGGCATGGCACAGCGGAGGCATGGCACAACGGAGGCATGGCACACCAGAGGCATGGCACACCGGAGGCATGACACACCGGAGGCATGGCACACCGGAGGCATAGCACAGCGAAGGCATGGAACACCGGAGGCATGGCACACCGAAGGCATAGAACAGCGGAGGCATGGCACACCAGAGGCATGGCACACCGGAGGCATGGCACACCGGAGGCAGGGCACACCGGAGGCAGGGCACACCGGAGGCATGGCACATCGGAGGCATGGCACACCGGAGGCATGGCACACCGGAGGCATGGCACACTGACAGTTGAGGCATGGCACACCGGAGGCATGGCACACCGGAGGCATGACACACCGGAGGCATGGCACACCGGAGGCATAGCACAGAGGAGGCATAGCACAGCGAAAGCATGGCACAGCGGAGGCATGGCACACCGGAGGCATGGCACACCAGAGGCATGGCACACCGGAGGCATGGCACAGCGGAGGCATGGCACACCGGAGGCATGGCACAGCGGAGGCATGGCACACCGGAGGCATGGCACACCAGAGGCATGGCACAGCGGAGGCATGGCACAGCGGAGGCATGGCACACCAGAGGCATGACACACCGGAGGCATGGCACAGCGGAGGCATGATACACCGGAGGCATGGCACAGCGGAGGCATGGCACACCGGAGGCATGACACACCGGAGGCATGGCACACCGGAGGCATGACACACCAGAGGCATGGCACAGCGGAGGCATGGCACAGCGGAGGCATGGCACACCAGAGGCATAGCACAGCGGAGGCATGGCACAGCGGAGGCATGGCACAGCGGAGGCATGGCACACCAGAGGCATAGCACAGCGGAGGCATGACACACCGGAGGCATGGCACAGCGGAGTCATGGCACACCAGAGGCATGGCACACCGGAGGCATGACACAGCGGAGGCATGGCACAGCGGAGGCATGGCACACTAGAGGCATGGCACACCGGAGGCATGGCACAGCGGAGGCATGGCACAGCGGAGGCATGGCACACCAGAGGCATGGCACACCGGAGGCATGGCACAGCGGAGGCAGGGCACACTGGAGGCATGGCACACCGGAGGCATGGCACAGCGGAGGCATGGCACACCAGAGGCATAGCACAGCGGAGGCATGACACACCGGAGGCATGGCACAGCGGAGGCATGGCACACCAGAGGCATGGCACACCGGAGGCATGGCACAGCGGAGGCATGGCACAGCGGAGGCATGGCACACCAGAGGCATGGCACACCGGAGGCATGGCACAGCGGAGGCATGGCACAGCGGAGGCATGGCACACCAGAGGCATGGCACACCGGAGGCATGGCACAGCGGAGGCAGGGCACACTGGAGGCATGGCACACCGGAGGCATGGCACAGCGAAGGCATGGCACAGAGGAGGCATGGCACACCAGAGACATGGCACACCGGAGGCATGACACACCGGAGGCATGGCACAGCGGAGGCATGGCACACCGGAGGCATAGCACAGCGAAGGCATGGCACACCGGAGGCATGGCACACCGGAGGCATAGCACACAGGAGGCACAGCACACCGGAGGCATGACAAACTGGAGGCATGGTACAGCTGAGGCATAGCACACCAGAGACATAACACATCAGAGGCATAGCACACCGGAAGCATGGCACACCAGAGGCATGGCACACCGGAAGCATGGCAGACCGAAGGCATGGCACACTGGAAGCATGGTACACCGTAGGCATGGCACACCGGAGGCATGGCACACCAGAGGCATAGCACAGTGGAGGCATAGCACACCGAAGGCATGGCACAGTGGAGGCATAGCACACCGGAGGCATGGCACAGTGGAAGCATAGCACACTCGAGGCATGGCACACAGTAGGCACGGCACACCGTAGGCATGGCACACCGGAGGCATGGCACACCAGAGGCATAGCACAGTGGAGGCATAGCACACCGAAGGCATGGCACAGTGGAAGCATAGCACACCGGAGGCATGGCACAGTGGAGGCATAGCACACCGGAGGCATGGCACAGTGGAAGCATAGCACACTCGAGGCATGGCACACAGGAGGCACGGCACACCGGAGGCATGGCACACCGGAGGCATAGCACACTGGAGGCATGGCACACCGGAGGCATAGTACAGTGGAGGCATAGCACACCGGAGGCATGGCACACCAGAGGCATAGCAAACTGGCGCCACTCCTTTGCTGCTTCTAAGGAAATTTGGATCAGAAATCTTCAGCAATATCTACTGGAAAGAAATGTAACATGAAGAGACTTCAACATGACAATAGAACATCAAGTTAGCAAAAAAATATAAATAAATGCAATTGTAGATTTCTTACTACTTTCCACATTTAGAAATGTATTTGCAGTTCGCACACAAGGAAAGAAATAGTCGCTGACACTTTGCTGTTTTCCACAGCTTACATGTCAGCTTTGCTGTGTAGACTGGAGCAAGGTCATCTCAATATTTTCAAGGGCAATATGAAGAGGATTTAGGATAAATCAATATTAGGAGTTGAGCAGTTTTGGGGGGTCCAGATGCTGTTCTCCAACAAGAACTGGGCTCTGAACTGTTATAATGAACTGTGGATTCGCCTTCTCTGGATTTAGCTGAGACCCTGTGCACTCCCCGAGGTTCTGCTTCATTCTACAGCTGCAACAACCATTTTTTATTTTTAATAAAATATGACGAATAATAAAATATGGGCACATTTAGGCCGTGTGCACACATTGCGTTTTTATGGCAGTTTTTGATGCATTTTTAAGGCTGGACATCTATGCGAGTAAAATCGGTCCGAGTTGGCTGAAAAAAACTCGGCTGATTTTAGTTCACGTTAGGTCAGAGTGCAACGCAAGTGCGATGCTATTTCTGAATAAATTAATGATTTGGCTAGCGTGTGTAATGCGTGTGTAATGCGTGTGTAATGCATGTGTAATGCGGGTGTAATGCATGTGTAATGCGTGTGTAATGCTTGTGTGTTCCTTTTTTTTCCTCAGCAGCTGTCATCTGCCATTGAGCTCTGCTACATGGCCGCTGACAGCAGACACAGACAGAGCCATGTAGCAGAGCTGAATGGCCGCTGACAGCAGACACAGACAGCCATGTAGCAGAGCTGAATAGCCGGTGACAGCAGACACAGACAGAGCCATGTAGCAGAGCTGAATAGCCGCTGACAGCAGACACAGACAGCCATGTAGCAGAGCTGAATAGCCGGTGACAGCAGACACAGACAGAGCCATGTAGCAGAGCTGAATGGCCGCTGACAGCAGACACAGACAGCCATGTAGCAGAGCTGAATGGCCGGTGACAGCAGACACAGACAGAGCCATGTAGCAGAGCTGAATAGCCGGTGACAGCAGACACAGACAGAGCCATGTAGCAGAGCTGAATGGCCGCTGACAGCAGACACAGACAGAGCCATGTAGCAGAGCTGAATGGCCGCTGACAGCAGACACAGACAGAGCCATGTAGCAGAGCTGAATGTCCGCTGACAGCAGACACAGACAGCCATGTAGCAGAGCTGAATAGCCGGTGACAGCAGACACAGACAGAGCCATGTAGCAGAGCTGAATAGCCGGTGACAGCAGACACAGACAGAGCCATGTAGCAGAGCTGAATGGCCGCTGACAGCAGACACAGACAGCCATGTAGCAGAGCTGAATAGCCGGTGACAGCAGACACAGACAGAGCCATGTAGCAGAGCTGAATGGCCGCTGACAGCAGACACAGACAGAGCCGCACTGTCAGAATGAAGTCGGATGAACGTCACCTGACTTCATTGTGATCCCGCGGCTCTGTCTGTGTGGCATGCCTTGATTTCGGTCACCGGTGAAGATCTCACCGGTGACCGCAAATCCCCTGAGTGACCGCAGTGAGCCATGCGATCAGCAGTGCCGTCACTGAGGTCACCCGCGGCCACATCAGAAGTCCTCACGCTGAGATCTGTGGCCGCGGGTGACCTGAGTGACGTCATCGCTGACAGCGCGACTCACTTCAGTTGCTGCGGGGAGCTCACAAAGAGCGGTCGTGGTCTGTGACCGCTCTCTGTCAGCTTCTGATGTAGCAGAGCTGACAGCGTTGAGGGACCTCCGTGGATTACGTCGGACAAGGATGGGTTTTTTGCGTACTTAATAAAGTGGTGAACGTTGTCTTTGTTCTTGTTTATTATTTCAAATAAAGGATTTTTTCACTGTGCGTGTTTATTAACTTTAACTTGCAGGTTAATCATTGGGGGTGTCTCATAGACGTCTGCAATGATTAATCTAGGATTTAGTGGCAGCTATGGGCTGCCATTAACTCCTTATTACCCCAATTGCCAACGCACCAGGGGAAATCGGGAAGAGTCGGGTACAGTCCAAGAACTGTCGCATATAATGTATGCGCCAATTCTGGGCGGCTGCTGACTGATATTGTTAGGCTGGGGGGCTCCCCATAACGTGGAGCTCCCCATCCTGAGAATACCAGCCTTCAGCCTTATGGCTTTATCTGGCTGGTATTAAAATGGGGGGGGACCGCACGCCGTTTTTTAAATTATTTATTTATTTATTTTACTGCCCAGCATAGACACGCCCACCGGTGGCTGTGATTGGTTGCAGTGAGACAGCTGTCACTCAGTGTGGGGGCGTGTCTGACTGCAACCAATCATAGGTGCCGGTGGGCGGGAAAAGCAGTGAATACGAGATTCTTTAATGAGCGACCGGCTTTTTCAAAAGAGGAGAAGCTGCAGGAGCAGTGTGAATGCCGTGCAGCGCCGCGCTGGTGATCAGGGATTGGTGAGTATGAGAGAGGGGGGGAGAGGGATAGACCGACATGGACAGAGAGAGAGGGACAGAGAGAGAGACCGACCGAGAGAGAATAGAGACCGAGCGGGAGAGACCGACTGACAGAGAATAGTGACTGACAGACATTGGGAGACATCGCTCGTTTCCAGTGTTTTAGGAAACATGCGAGAAATATATTTCGAAAATCGCATGTCACTAGGATGGTGTGAGTGCCGTCCCGTGACATCCGATTATTTACACGCTCCCATAGACTTGCATTGGAGAGACTCGCAGGAGAAACTCGCAAAAAAGCAGCATGCTGCAGTCCGATTTGGACTAAGAAAAAATCGCAGATGAGAGCGGAATCAGTCACTAACATGTGTCCGATTCCAATGCGAGTTTTTCTACCATTGCTCTACTGCGAGAAACTCGCAAGTGAGAAGCCGGCCTTAGTGCAGATTTGTCACAAAACTTCAAACAAATCCTTATGTCAGCAAAGTCAATGAGAATCCTGAAGAGCAGTGCACATGTAAGGAATAAGGAGATCTTTGGGGTCCATTTTTTATTGCCTTAATGCAATGGAATGGACATTATTAAAACATTTGTTTGGCTTTTAGGTTCTGTGCACATGTTGCTTTTTTCATGCTTTTTTCTTGCAGATTTTAATAAATACTGCAAGGAAAAATACATACCCTGAAGTGCTGTGCACACATTGCTTCTTTTTTCTTTGCAGATTTTGTTGCAAAAAAAAGAAGCAGAGTCAATTCTTTCTCCTTTTTTCCTGCATTTTTCCTATCTCAATTGATAGAAAAAAAGCATGAAAAGAAGCATAAAAACACACTTTTTTTCAGCAGCTTTTTTCCTGCCAAAACATGCTTTTTTGTGCAGAAAAATCTGCTCCGTGTGCACATAGCCTTAAAGCTTTTTATTGCCCCACACATTTTCTGGATGAGGAATCAGATTAATAAGAATCTAATCATTTATAATCACATCAGAGTTAAGCTGAACTTTCATGCGATCATGAATCAGGGAGACGAGCTCAGTGGAAGACAGATAAAAGAGTTGCATGCTCCCTTTCAGAAGGAGCTCACTGACTGATTCTTAGTTCACTCATTCTGCATAAAGCAATAGACAGTGCACCATCTAATATATAAAGCTTAATGTGTGTGTATGTATGTATGTCCGGGATTGGCATCTGCACCGTCGCAGGTACAGCCACAAAATTTTGCACAATTTTGGGAAATTTTAACCACGTGCTTTACAGTTATTCACCAAAAAACCTGCCTCCATTAAAGCGAATGGAGCTGGGAGCCACAGTGCAGCCAGAACTTCAGAAGAATGCGCAGCCACGCCCTTAAATGGAATGTTGGCGTGTCACAATGCAGCCAGGGAAAGAGACAGACACAGACAGGGAAAGAGGCAGACACAGACAGGGAAAGAGGCAGACACAGACAGGCTAAGAAACAGACATAGACAGGGTAAGAGACAGACACAAAGAGACAGACACAGACAAAGAAACAGAGACAGACACAGGGAAACAGACAGACAGGGAAAGAGAGGGAAAGAGACAGACAGGGTAAGAGACAGATAAGGACAGGTAAAGAGACAGACAAAGAGACAGATAGAGGGAAAGAGACAGAGGGAAAGAGACAGACAGGGAAATAGAGGGAAAGAGACAGACAGGGAAAGAGAGGGAAAGAGACAGACAGGGTAAGAGACAGATAAGGACAGGTAAAGAGACAGACAAAGAGACAGATAGAGGGAAAGAGACAGAGGGAAAGAGACAGACAGGGAAATAGAGGGAAAGAGACAGACAGGGAAAGTGACAGAGAAAGATAGACAGGGAAAGAGATAGATAGACAGACAGGGAAAGAGACTGAGACTGACGGAGAAAGAGACAGATATAGTCAGAGACAGACAGGGAAAGAGACAGACCAAGAGATAGAGACAGAGAGATATATACAGAGGGGGAGACAGACATTATAATTACATTTCTATCTATTTGTTTTGTGGTTTTTGTGTGCAGAATACATTTTTGTTAATACATTCTATTTTGTTAACAGCAGTTATTAACCCGGGTGAAGCCGGGTAGTGCAGCTAGTAGAAGATAAATGGGGCAAAATATCAAATGAAACCCAAATGCAAAATGTATTTTTAGCTGACATTTAAGTAAAAAAAGGAAAAAAAAAATTCCTCAAAAATGAGCATATCCTTTAAGACAAGAGAACATTAATGGGGTTGTTTATCATACGCAGCACCTTAAATCTGAGAGCTGCTGCAGCGAGGAGTTAGGCGGCACAGGTCAGGCTGCCGAGACCCCGCCGGGGATATTACCATCTTGGTCATTATAGGTTATGTAATGGGTGTGATGGGGCTATGTAGGGGCTGTCAGGCTGGAGGGGACGACTGTGGGCCCTGTTATGGGTCGTACCAGGTGCGGTACAGTATAGGAATATATTGGATGTTGTCACGTGGAGCCGTCGGACGCTGTGCACATTACTGACATTTGTACCATATTCTGCGCTCTCTATATGTCATGTATACCATCGCTTCACGCCATGTGGTCTCCATTATACGGTGCATCTATATATAGCTGTACCCGTGTGCCATGTAAGATATACGCCTCTGACAACTGCTTCCTCTCCGTCCATTTTCCACAATTATGTAAGCTAATTATTACCGTACTGCATTCTGCACAGATGTAACATACCGCTCCGACCCGCGCTGCTTTACATTACACTCAGGCTGATCTCATTATACATGAGAATGTCAGAAATAATGGGATTTTATCACAGGGACCGGCCGCCATGGATCCGACATGTCCACTAAAGAAAATGGCCAAACATAGACGGCTGAACCCAGGGGCAAAGCGGACTGCGCCCCCTAAATGGTCCCTTCCCCCACCCCATTGTTGGACCCCTCATCCCCCCGGCACATGTATTGTATTTTAAGAAATTTTTAAAAATATAAAGTTTGCATTGTTCACTTTTTGTGGGTTTTTTTGGTAACTTTTTTTGTATTACTCTAGCCCTCGCCTTATCCTCAGCCCCAAATCTAGACCAAGCCATAGCCATACACCTACAATCCTGTGACAATAAACTCGGCGCTGAACAAGGGAGGGAGAATAAACGATATTAATATCAATCAAAAATAAAATCTTTTGACATTTGGGTCCAAGTAGTGGACAACCCCTTCTCATTTCTCTTGTTTGCCCCCATAGAAATAAATAAGCCTATACTCACCTCCGGTGCAGCCATGGTTCCAACGATGTTTGAAGCCGCATTCCCAGGGCTTGTGCCTTGTGAGCAATCAGTGCCGGCTTCCTTCACCTCGACTTCAGACATTTGATCAGGAAGCCAGCGCTGCGCTCACATCCTGCTCAAATGTCCGAAGGCGGGAAACAAATGCGGGGTCTGCGTGTTATAACAATGAACACCGGGAATGTGGCTTTAGACATCGCTAAAACCGCGGCTGCAACCGGAGGTGAGTAGGGCTTATTTATTGATACAGGGGCGACCAAGGTCATTGAACAGAGGTTGTCCAAGTAGTAGATAACCCCATCAATTGTGGGCTTTCATCAGAAAATAAAGGCACTCAAAAATAAAATCTTTTGACGTTTCGGTCCTTAATTTTGGATCTTCATCAGAAAATGAGCAGATTGCGGGGTGGTCTGAAGTATCAGTGATGCCAGCGCAGTCGTAAGGCAACAGCCATCCCTTAGGAATAGCGCTATTTCCACATTGACTTACCACTGACATTACTGATATTTCAGACCACCCGGCAATCAACTCATTTTCTGATGAAGATCCACAATTAAGGACCGAAACGTCAAAGATTTTATTGTTGATTGTCATTAAAATCGTTCATTCACCGTCCCTCTTTGGATGTGGAGTTTGTTTCTACACCGTTGTACGGACTGGACCCGCACCCGAGCACCACACTCTATTGATTTAGCTGAGTGACGTATATTTCTCTACGTAACCTCAATCCTGGGTCTAGGGGAGAGATGTTGTGACCCCTCTATATTTGGTTACAGGGGTAACCGCTGCTGTTTCCGGTACACTGCCTCCGGGCTACACTCACAGTTGGGTCTGCTTTCACTCAAGACACATTCACAAATTCAAGCCCACCTATCACGCGCCACTTTTAATACTGGGGTCTTCTCATCTAATTAGGCTACTTTCACACTATGTTTTTTTAACATGCGTCCTCAACGATTTTTTGCTGCAAAAGCGGATCCTGTTTTTCCAAAGAGAAACGCATGTGTTATTTTACAGGATCCTGTCACTTGAAATTATGGGCTGGTATTGGGGTCATGTGAACGGGAGTGAAGGCAAATGAGCGTGATAGACTGGAAATTCAGATGGAGAAAGAGAGAGAGAAAAAGAGAGAAAAAGAGAGAGAGAAATGAGAGAGAGAAAGAGAAAAAGAGAGGAAAAAAAAGAGAGAAAAAGAGAGAGAGAAAAAAAAGAGAGAAAAAGAGAGAGAGAAATGAGAGAGAAAAAGAGAGAGAGGGAGAAAAAGAGAGACAGAGAAATGAGAGAGAAAAAGAGAGAGAGAAATGAGAGAGAGAAAGAGAAAAAGAGAGGAAAAAAAAGAGAGAAAAAGAGAGAGAGAGAGAGAAAAAGAGAGAGAGAAAGAGAGAGAAAGAAAAAGAGAGAGAGAGAAGAAAGAGAGAGGAAAAAGAGAGAGAAAAAGAGAGAGAGAGGAAAAAAGAGAGAGAGAGGAAAAAAGAGAAAAAAGAGAGAGAGAAATGAGAGAGAGAAAGAGAAAAAGAGAGGAAAAAAAAGAGAGAAAAAGAGAGAGAGAGAGAGAAAAAGAGAGAGAGAAATGAGAGAGAGAGAAAAAGAGAGAGAGAGAGAGAAGAAAGAGAGAGGAAAAAGAGAGAGAAAAAGAAAGAGAGAGGAAAAAAGAGAGAAAAAGAGAGAGAGAGGAAAAAAGAGAGAAAAAAGAGAGAGAAAAAGAGAGAGAGAGAAAAAGAGAGAGAGAAAGACAGAGAAAAGAGAGAAAAAAAGAGAGAAAAAGAGAGAGAAAAAAAGAGAGAAAACGAGAGAGAAAAAAGAAAAGGAAAGGGAGAGAGAGAAGAGAGAGCAAGAAAAAGAGAAAGAAAAAAGGGAGAGAAAAAGAGAGCGAGAGAAAAAAGAGAGGGAAAAAGAAAAAAGAGTGAAAAAGAGAGAGAAAAAAGAGAGAGAGAGATAAAAAAGAGAGAGAGAAAAAGAGAGAGAAAAAAGAGAGAGAAAAGAGAGAGAGAGAAAAAGAGAGAGAAAAAAAGAGAGAGATAATAAGAGAGTCTCTTTTGCCACCTACAACACCAGAGCAAGGTGTTAGTACCACCAAAGCCCCATGCTTGTATCAGTGGTCCCCGCAGGGTGGCTTATTGGTGCCCCAACAGCACAGGGACACATGTCCGATATCCCACTGTCTGTAGCAATTTCTCTGCAACACTCATCTGCTTCTGTATTTCCCATGAAAGTCAATGGTAAATTCACATGTGAAATATTTTTCACTAAAAAAGTTCTGTGTCCTCTTTGGCTTTGCGGATGGCATAGGAGTCTCCTGCCGCTACATGCACAATTCTGATCTGTGCTCATATTCACTAACATATAGGGTTGAATTAAGCCATGTGCCGTCTGTGTAAGCGGCGGAGTAACCACAGACCACTATTACACCTGTCAGAATGAGACTTTATGGAGGCCATTCCTAATCCCATCATAGTCCATCGTTCTGGTCACTTGTCCTTTGTTTTTGTAGACTAATTGAAAAAAAAAAAAGAAAAAATGGTGACATCCATTTTGTAATAATTTTTTTATATCAAACTGGCACTTTTCAGTTAATGTGCCATTAAGATCACAGGCGGAACACTGATGCCATCCATGTACCATCTGAGTGCTCACCATGTTTTACCACTTAAAGAAGTGCTCCCATTAAAGTTTTTATACTCTTAATATACTGAAATCATCATATATGTCACTAAATTTGGCCTTTCTACCCAGTTAATTCTTCTATTTTCCATTAAGTCTTTGACATCATGTGATTAAGAACTATGTAGGAAAAAGGAAGTCTCATTTCTGTCCTCGAGTCATCACTGCAAAGTCCCTGGTAGGGGGAGGAAGGAGCAGCTGGGTCAGGAATAGAAGAGGGTGATGATTTATGCAGGGAAAAGATACTTCCTGTTTCTACATAGAGCAGAGAAAAGAGAAGAGTTTACTGGGTAGAAAGACAAAACGAGCAATTGTAAATACGCAGTGATATAAATAAGATGATTGCAGTTTAAGAGGATAAAAGCTTCTTTAATATGTAGGAGAAGCTTGGAATATGGACTTTATTTGCATATGAGAAAAACCAGTGGCACTCTCATAGTAAAAACAGACAGATGGACCAAAACTGGATGAAAATCAGATTCTTGTATGATAAATAAAACAAAGACGTGTGAATGAGGCCTAAGGGTTTTTCAACACTATTCTTATTTTTGCACAAAACTGTTTTTTTCCAGTGCAATTTTTTGCATCGTCTCATTACGGACAGCTAATCTGCAAAGTTGATGTGGAAGTGAGGGGTACTGAATGACCCCTTTAAGCTGACTTTTTTTTGCTTTTACATAGTTTTTCCCCGATTTATGAACATAATGCAAGAAAGGCAGTATAAGCTGACACATGGCCCGAGGTAAGCCGTAGAAATGTAGTGATACAGGTCTGATAGAAGTGCAGAGTTCTGCCCCATGATGGATGCTCTGTGGACAGACCAGTGACCGCCCATACGGGCAATGTCATTGCTGCCATTAGTTGTTGTCACCAGGATGACCCGGAATAGACTGGGGCGACAGCGGGACGGTGCATTTTCTACTTTCAGCGCGTACGGCCGTGTTGACAAGGGCCGGATTATTTATTATTATTAGTTAAGCCCGTAGTACAGTGCGGTTATAAATATGAAGTGCTCCACCAGGTATTTGGGACTAACAGTGAGCGCTCAGTGTGTTACCTCAGCTGTTACGGGACCTAAATAAGGAGGAACACATCGGTCTGTGGAATAAATCTTTCCACTGTATATCCGTGTGCCGGGGAGCAGGCACGGGGCCAGAATTTCATGCGGGCTGGAGAAGATATGTCGAGAAGCACAAGAAGGTGGACCATTGTGGTCAACGTGTTGATCTTGAATAAATAACCCTGGGTTTGATCCCGGCCTTAGCCACTTACATCGAATCTGTGTCATCTTGGGCAAATCCTTGTACATGAAAATCTGGAGTCTTCACAACCCACCTGTCAGCGCTGAATAATACCACCTCTGTTCCTTGCTGCTTTTTTTTATTTTTGGACTGGATACTCGAGAGCTTGAGGAATCTACTGGAAAACGAAATGCCATATACTGTATATCAACACAAGTTCATCTCATGCAAACCATATTTCAGCTGGAAGGTATGCACTGAAGATATTCTATCCCGGAGCATTGCAGTCCAATTCCACTTTTGGGAACAGTCTGCAGAGTTTCCGAACAGTTGAAATTCCTTCTCCGCCTTGTTCTTCTCTGTTTTTCACCGTCTTCGATCGGGCAGGGGAAGGTAATAATGTTTGCAGTTCTATATTTGGGTCCAGATCTTTGTTATGTGTTGTGTCTCAGAACGTTCCAGACATTATTCTCTTCTGATCAAACGTAGTGGGTTACCAGAACAAAGACAAAACCAAAAAAAGGAGAAATTATTCAGATCCATTCCAAAAAATTAAAGTTTCCACAATATTATTTTTTTTTCTAATTTAGCTTTAGTTCCTAAAAATTAGGCCTTTCTGATCTTAAGAAGCCAACTAAACGTTTGGGGCTTTGTGTTGCGTTGTTACAGAGCTAAGAACTTTTTGTTTCATTTTTGTATCTGCGCAGTTTCCTCATGTATCATTTTGGTGGAATTTAGCATTTAAATCTTAGGGGTACTTTACACGTTGCGACATCGCTTCTGAAATATCGTCGGGGTCTCGTCGTTAGTGATGCACATCCGGCGCCGGTAACGACATCGCAACGTGTAAATCCTAGATGCGCCGATAAATGATCGCAAAAGCGCTGAAAATAGGTGATCTGTGTAGTGTCGTTCATTTTCATAATGTCGGGTCGACCGCAGGTATGATGTTGTTTGTCGCTCCTGCGGCAGCACACATCGCTGTGTGTAAACCCGCAGGAGCGAGGAACATCTCCTTACCTGCGTCCTGAAGGCAATGCAGAAGGGAGAAGGTGGGCAGGATGTTATGTCCCGCTTATCTCCGCCCCTCCGCTTCTATTGGCCAGCTGATTAGTGACGTTGCGGTGAGGCTGAACGCACCTCCCCCTTGAAGGAGGGATAGTTCGGCAGTCACAGCAACGTTGCCGAGCAGGTAAGTGCATGTGACGCTGCCGTAGCGATAATGTTCGCTACGGCAGCAATCACCACATATCGCATGTGCGACAGGGGCAGGTACTATTGTGCTCGGCATCGCTAGCTGATGCTAGCGATGTCGTAGCATGTAAAGTACCCCTTAGAGTTGAGTAAAATTAATTTTGCTTAATTCAGGCGGAATATTCGATTCACATCAATTAAATATAGTGAAATAAAGAATTAAAATGAATAAACTGTTACACTGGCCTTTCCTCAGTCCTCCCCATACAATGCCACTCCTAGATCAGCTCCTCCTCCTTTTCCCTCTGGCTCTTCCTGAAGGCACCGCCATGGGCACGGTCAGCAGTGCCGGCACACGTCAAAGACCTTGAGGGAAAAAAAGTAATAGGAGGTGATTGGACATGTCTCAATTGATAAATTACAAAACACATTACAATAAAAAAAAATTAATTTTAAATAAATTCTATTTTAGGAAATAGGAGAAAACAGAAAAGGCACCAAGCAATAATAAATAGCTGAACAGGAAGAAAAAAAAATCTGTGAAAATTTGCTCCTAATTTGACATAGTATTGATAATGTAGTGCACGCTCTTGCTGCCAGGCTGCTGTGGGAGTGCCGCTCTCCTCACTTGCCTGCCGGCTCCATGTGTCCTGTCCCTGCCCCAAGGTCTGCCGCAGCTCTGCCTTGCTTCCAGGCCACATGCAGGCCTTCTTTCTTTAAAGGCCAGCTTCTCTCCACTACCCAGAAGTGGTCCTGGAGGTCAGCAAGTACCCTAAAGGTATTTAAGCCTGCCTCCCCTTAAGGAAGGCACCTATGCAATACTGCCTATCATTAGTGCGTTGCTAGTTCTCAGGTTCCCTGCGTGTTACTGTGTCTGATACCGCTCCCTTGTGTTTTGTAGCAGTGACTCATTCCTGCTAACTAGTATCTCTTTCCAGAGTCTGTTACCATCGATACCTCCATACTGCCCCGTCAGAGCCGCTACCTATATGCTGCCACGTCTAAGCCACCACCTCCGTGCTGCCACGTCTGACCCACCATCTCTGTGCTGCCACGTCTGAGCCACCACCTCCACGCTGCCGCATCTGAGCCACCACCTCCGTGCTGCCGCATCTGAGCCACCACCTCCGTGCTGCCGCATCTGAGCCACCACCTCTGTGCTGCCACGTCTGAGCCACCACCTCTGTGCTGCCGCATCTGAGCCACCACCTCCGTGCTGCCGCATCTGAGCCACCACCTCTGTGCTGCCACGTCTGAGCCACCACCTCTGTGCTGCCGCATCTGAGCCACCACCTCCACGCTGCCGCATCTGAGCCACCACCTCCACGCTGACGCATCTGAGCCACCACCTCCGTGCTGACACGTCTGAGCACACCTGTACCGGACATCAGAGACTCTCCAGTCCGTCAGAGCCGACTCCATTGGTCTCGGCTGTTGCATATTTAGGTCCCCTGGGGCTGTGCCTGACAGTCCCTGGATAGGGGTTAGCTACAGGTTAGCTCCTCCAGGGGAGTCTGGTGTATGGCTCAGTGGGTCCACTCGGCAACCGTGACAGATAAATATACCTGATTGTGTTTTTTTTCCTCTAGATAGTATGTTGCTTATATTGTTTTCACCAAAGTCTAGAACTTTTCCATTGTGTCTGGAGTTTTGGGGCTGTTGGGTTTACAGAGTTCTTCCCGACATGCCTTCACTTCCAGACTGGTGGTGGTCCAAAAGTGCCGATTCCCACCAATCCTCAGAATGGAGTGGGGCTGAGACCATTGTACAGACGGTGTTTGAAGGTTCCATTATAGTTGAAGTGTGATGCCCTGGACTAGCCAGGTAGTCACAGATAGCCCCCCGCACAACACCAGTCCCACACAAGGTAACACCAGCCAAACCATAAACCCTAGTTACCTCCCTCAGAGCTTAATGGACACACCAGGGGGGCGGAGCCAGGTGGTTGGCACACCCACTGAGGAGTTCAGAGGGCCTGAGGCAGGAAACAGTCAGATCTGTTTTGTAGTGAGTGAGGAGTGAAGGAGACTGACAGGTTTGAGAGTCGTAGCCCGCACACCTTGGCTAAGAGGCAGACGGTGGCCTTAGCCTGCAGGAGCCGGGAAGACGGCTCGGTGGAACCATGGTGGACCGGGACAGGGTAGTTGGCCCGCCGGTACCGACCCGGGGAACCGACTGGAAACCGGAGCACACAGGCTGGTACTCAGAACGAGGTCCAGAATCCACTGGACTGAGTTAATTGACTGATTGCAGTCTGGACTATAGGTCCTTTCCCACCCAAGTCACAACTGAAGACAACAGCCCACCGAGGGTGATAGAAAGCCACCGCACAGGCAGAGAGATCCCACGGGCCAGCGTCTGCGGGCAAATGGGCTCTCCCGACATATACTCAGGCGGGGAGTGGACTCCCGTCACTGAAGCGCAGGCAGTCTACACATACACTACACAGTGCAGGAGAAAGGCAAAGACCACCGAACCGGGTGGGGGACCAGACGCAGCTGGCTGCACACTGCACCGCCCAGCTACTCTCCCCAACAGGTCCCGGGGCCATCATCCCTGCCCACGGAGGGGTTAACATCTTCCTGCATCACCATCTCCCCCGGGTGCCCCATAACCGCAGCGGTGGTGTCTACACCTTCACCACATCCCGTTTGTGGCGTCACAAACTCCATCACGGCTCCGGCTGTACACCTACCTACCACCCCTCTAAGTAGCGCCAGCACCCTTTCAGAGCGAAGTTACCCCGGGTCCGGAGGCACTCGAGCCACCCACCAACGAGCCCGGATCCGAGCGGCTTGGCTGCAGCCGAGTGCGGGGCGGTACAGAAGGATCTCCTGCCCTTATCCTACCCTTGTCCTACCACCAATACTAAAGCAGCGGCATATGACTCTTAAGCGGGCTTTACACGCTACGACATCGCTAATGCGGAGTCGTTGGGGTCACGGAATTCGTGACGCACATCCGGCCGCATTAGCGATGCCGTTGCGTGTGACATCGATAAGCGATTTTGCATCGTTGCAAAAACGTGCAAAATCGCTAATCGGCGACATGGGGGTCCATTCTCAAATCTCGTTACTGCAGCAGTAACGAGGTTGTTCCTCGTTCCTGCGGCAGCACACATCGCTGCGTGTGACACCGCAGGAACGAGGAACCTCACCTTACCTGCCTCCCGGTCGCTATGCGGAAGGAAGGAGGTGGGCGGGATGTTACGTCCCGCTCATCTCCGCCCCTCCGCTGCTATTGGGCGGCGGTCCAGTGACGTTTCAGTGACGTCGCTGTGACGCCGCACGGACCGCCCCCTTAGAAAGGAGGCGGTTCGCCGGTCACAGCGACGTCGCCGGACAGGTAAGTATGTGTGACGGCTGTGGGCGATGTTGTGCGGCACGGGCAGCGATATGCCCGTGTCGCGCAACAGATGGGGGCGGGTACCCACACTAGCGATATCGGGACCGATATCGCAGTGTGTAAAGTAGCCTTTAGAATACATTGTAGCAGTAAATATGTGAAGTTCCATCTTGTCCATAACAACCTCCATCCTAACCGCTTATAAGATATTTATCAGGATTTAGAAATAAAAATAAAACTTGTTTATGATTCTGGAACTTTCGTGATGTGTAATAGCCGGGAGAATGAGGACTCGGCATTAGTCAGCACTAACCACATCTCATATCAGCCACTCAGAAGAATATCTATTGTGAATTAATTTTCCAGGAAATTTCACAGGAAATGCAATCTGTCATCTGGACGGTATCAGAATCGCAGTGGAATCCATGTACTGGCAACCAGTGAGGAGCTGGAGAGCGCCGAGCCTCCGGATGTCATCCAGATAACATTGGCCATTAATACTGAGCTCTTCTGTATGGAAAGCCACAGCTTTTGCGTCCTGTGACCCAAGTGTTACACAAATGTGCACAGGGAGGAGAAAACCTCCCAACTAGCTCCAACTGAATCTCCCAAAATTCGATTGTGGCCGCCAATTCACACGAATTCCGCCGGCAGATACTCTTCAGGCCAAAAAATTCAGCCCAAATCAAAAAATGTCCTGTGGGGAGGGGACTAAAATAAAATAAAAACATATCCACCTTTCCTCACTAGTTATGAACAATCGTGCGCGGCACTGCACAATACACAATTGTGTAACGGTGTTCAAGACGCTTGGAGCTCCATCGAGTATCATGCGGGTGCTCGATATGCTCAATTTCCTGGCCGGCATATTTGTCGCGGGCGGGGAGGAGGGTGTCAGCACACCGCGCTCACCCCTTCTGCTCGGGTCCGGCAGTTGCTCCTGGTGGCTCGAGCCGTGGGCCGGATCCCGGGGTGTCTCGAGCGACACTCCTCGCCCGTGAGTGAAAGGGGGGTGTTTGTTGGGTGTGGGGATTGTTATAGTTCGTGACGCCACCCACGGTTGTGGTGATTGCACCACCGCTGCTCAGTGTGGGGGTCCCGGGGATGGTGATGCGGAGCAGCCAGGTGTTGTGTTGCCCCTCCGTGGGTAGGGGTTGGTGATCCCGGGGCCCGGTGATGAGATGTGAAGTGTAGGGCCTGGAGGGCGCAGGGGCGCGGGGGCAGCGCTGTGCCTTGCGGCACTATGGTACTCACTCAGCCTGACACACGGACACAGTTTGTACGGTAAACCAACGGCTGGTAGGACGGTCCCACAGACGGCTGCACCTGCACTCCCGGTAGGTAACGGTGACGTTTCTCTTCCTTGCACCTATGTTGTCTGATGGTAGCGGTGGATTCCCTCCGGTTACCCGCTCCCCGACTGCAATCTGGGCCGGAGGAGCTCTACACTTTGCCCGCAGGCGCTGGCCCTGGGGAAACTGGTGCCTTGGCGGTGGCGGTGTCTCCCCGGTAATGGTCGGGCTGTTGCCGTCAATCGGGACTTGGTTGTTGGGGGATCTGCGTCCCCGTCACTGACGGATTTGGCAAATTTGGCGACTCCTAGCCTTGCCGGGGTCCGAGAGGCCCCTGCCCTGGTGCTGACTGTCCTTCGGAACACTGCTCCAGACCACCGGGCACACAGCCAACGGGGTCCTTCCAGGAACTTCCAAACTGTCCCCCTCCAAACAGTCACCGCCGTCGCTGACCTTGCTGTTCTGGCCCTACACACGGCTGGGCTCTCAGGCTTTCTTTCCTTCTGTCACTTTGCTTGCTTTCCTCCTTTACTCCCTTCACTTTCACTTTGTTGTTTACTCTAGCCCTCAGCTAGACTTCACTCTTCCCCTGCCCGGGGCTATCTGCTGTTCACTCAAGCCCTGCCTGGGCTACTCTTCACTCCGTTCACTTCCTCCTCCCTGACAGAACGGCCTGGTCTCTTCCTACTTCCAGAGTTGTGAGCTCCTCGGTGGGCGGAGCCAACCGCCTGGCCCACCCCCTGGTGTGCATCATCAGACTCCTGGAGCAAGGCAACAAGGATTTCTGGTTAGCAGGTGTGCCTACCTGGAGTGTGGGGTGTGGTGGTGTTGTGACCTGTGTCCCCTGGCTTGCCCAGGGCGACACATTCCCCCTTAGCAAAATGCAGACCGTCCGCGGGCTGCCGTCCTACACCGGTTTTATTTTTCTGTAAAAGGGGATAACAAGGGTTAATCAAACATCAATAACATTTTTAATCATAAACTCTTCCCAAGACGGGAGGCACATTTTCTTAAACGTTGCAACGGTATACGGTCACGGTTTCCGCTCTCTCCCACCCAAGCAACCTGGCCCTGATGCTGCCCCTAAAACCCAGGCAGCACCCCTTGACCCACAGTCCAGCACAAGTCACCCGAGCGGGATCTGTCCTTCCCCTCCAGAGGGTGGCCACCGGTTCCTTTGGTGGCTGCGCCCTGGCCTGCTCTGCTCAGGGCCCTCCCTCCAACCTGCCTCTCCGGAGGCGGTATTGCGGAAACGGTAACGGTACCCACCATATTTACAAGCCACTTAACGTTTGTGGTTGCCCTGCAAGTTCACGGGCTTGTCCATGGATAGTTCCCATGCAAATAAACTTTAACGGTCCCCACGGGGACAACGGTGCCGGCTCCAGCCGGTTGCAAATCAACAAACAAATCAGGTAACTGTTCGGTATCATTTTCCTTATCATTTCAAACTTTTAAACAAACAACTCAGTGGTGGTCCCAACGGGGACTGCTGCAGCGGTGCTCCGCTGTCTTTTGCGGCTTAACAGTCCATTCTCACTCGTGGGGTTCTAGTGCCACCTTCACATGGTGCACCGCTCTGGACCCCAATGGTAGCTCGCTGCAGGCGATCTTCTTCCATATACATGCGGGCAGGCACATCCGCTCTACACCCCTCTCGGGCATCGATCTCCCTGAGCAGCTGCTGTTGCCGTCGCTCCCAGCCGGGAGCACTTTCTGTTTGCTCCGGTTCAGCGTGTGCGAGGGACGGGCCCAGCCAGAGTCCCTCCGTGTCGGCTACGACCGGCACCTTCAGTAATGAGGGACCCTGCTGTGACATGGCCTGCTCTGCCTCCTGGCAGCTGCATCCCCGCCGTGCCTCCGGTGCATCTTTGCTGACGGGCTCAGCCTTTGGCTTCTTCCATAGAAGCGGTTCAGGGTGGTCATGAGCTTCTGCTGCAGGTCGGTCCGCCGGGGCGGATTGGCAGGGTACCGCTACCGGTGGTGGTGGTAGCGGGCCTAGTGGCGGGGCAGCAGCAGCTAACGCGGGTAGCGGGAGAGGCAGCAGGGTGAACGGGTGTAGGCCGGGCCCCTCAGCCGCAGCGGCCGATCCCTCGGGAATACAGGGACGTGGGTCTCTTACCCGTTCCTCCAAATCTTCCTCCACCTCGCATCTCCACATAGCAGCCACCACTTCCACCATGTCGGCCTCCCGCTCCTCCAGGAGGAGCTGCCTGTGGACCTGCAGACGGCTGCTTAGCTGGACGGTCCGGACTTCCACCCACGCCGCCATGCCGGGCGCGGGGACCACGGTGTTGTTGGTCGGACTCAGCATCTTTAGCAGCGGCCTCTTCCAGGAACCAGTAAATGGCCGCAGGGTCCTGGCATCCCTGCTTCCATAGCCGCGCTTACATGCGGCCAGCCGCCATTTCGTCCCCCTTAGCTCTTTCCGGCCCCTCCTCTCTCGGGGCGGGGTTTTGACCTTCGCGCCTCCACTGCTCGAGAAGACGCTCGAGCGGGAACTTTTCGCGCCAAAGATGGCGGCTTCTGAAATTTTTCTGCCGGATATCTCCGGCGGTAACAAGGCGCACCTCTACCTGACGGCAGAGCGGTAAGATCCTGTTCGTGACGCCAAGTTGTCGCGGGCGGGGAGGAGGGTGTCAGCACACCGCGCTCACCCCTTCTGCTCGGGTCCGGCAGTTGCTCCTGGTGGCTCGAGCCGTGGGCCGGATCCCGGGGTGTCTCGAGCGACACTCCTCGCCCGTGAGTGAAAGGGGGGTGTTTGTTGGGTGTGGGAATTGTTATAGTTCGTGACGCCACCCACGGTTGTGGTGATTGCACCACCGCTGCTCAGTGTGGGGGTCCCGGGGATGGTGATGCGGAGCAGCCAGGTGTTGTGTTGCCCCTCCGTGGGTAGGGGTTGGTGATCCCGGGGCCCGGTGATGAGATGTGAAGTGTAGGGCCTGGAGGGCGCAGGGGCGCGGGGGCAGCGCTGTGCCTTGCGGCACTATGGTACTCACTCAGCCTGACACACGGACACAGTTTGTACGGTAAACCAACGGCTGGTAGGACGGTCCCACAGACGGCTGCACCTGCACTCCCGGTAGGTAACGGTGACGTTTCTCTTCCTTGCACCTATGTTGTCTGATGGTAGCGGTGGATTCACTCCGGTTACCCGCTCCCCGACTGCAATCTGGGCCGGAGGAGCTCTACACTTTGCCCGCAGGCGCTGGCCCTGGGGAAACTGGTGCCTTGGCGGTGGCGGTGTCTCCCCGGTAATGGTCGGGCTGTTGCCGTCAATCGGGACTTGGTTGTTGGGGGATCTGCGTCCCCGTCACTGACGGATTTGGCAAATTTGGCGACTCCTAGCCTTGCCGGGGTCCGAGAGGCCCCTGCCCTGGTGCTGACTGTCCTTCGGAACACTGCTCCAGACCACCGGGCACACAGCCAACGGGGTCCTTCCAGGAACTTCCAAACTGTCCCCCTCCAAACAGTCACCGCCGTCGCTGACCTTGCTGTTCTGGCCCTACACACGGCTGGGCTCTCAGGCTTTCTTTCCTTCTGTCACTTTGCTTGCTTTCCTCCTTTACTCCCTTCACTTTCACTTTGTTGTTTACTCTAGCCCTCAGCTAGACTTCACTCTTCCCCTGCCCGGGGCTATCTGCTGTTCACTCAAGCCCTGCCTGGGCTACTCTTCACTCCGTTCACTTCCTCCTCCCTGACAGAACTGCCTGGTCTCTTCCTGCTTCCAGAGTTGTGAGCTCCTCGGTGGGCGGAGCCAACCGCCTGGCCCACCCCCTGGTGTGCATCATCAGACTCCTGGAGCAAGGCAACAAGGATTTCTGGTTAGCATGTGTGCCTACCTGGAGTGTGGGGTGTGGTGGTGTTGTGACCTGTGTCCCCTGGCTTGCCCAGGGCGACACATATTCTCTCAATGTTTACGGAAGTCTCAAAGTGTAGTGTTGGATCAACCGGGAAGAGAGAGAGAAAGAGATAGGTTGATAGAGATCTCATCCCCGGCCCTCACGTTAGGGGGTTCCAGAAAAATGGTTGAGTTTCCCATTGACTTCCAATATGTCCGTTCTTTGAGTCGAGCCCATCCGAGCGTCCAAAATGCTCGATTTGAGTGCCGGGCACCCGCGCATTTCAGTGCTCCCTCATCACTATATCATCACCTGTTATTACGACTCATATGCCGCCTCTGCCGCAGATGCCCAGTCCTCCACACCGGAGCTCTGTTCTCCTGATGCAACGTTCTGGCGCTGAGGTCAATTTGGTGAATTTGGTGATTGGCCTCCTTCAGTCACCATTTCTTATAAGTGAATTAAATTGCAATTTTGGAGACATTTCAAAAACTTTAGGTCTTATTCTAATAAATAGAGCCTTTTTGTAAATAGGCTGCTCATCCTCCTGTGTGATAGCAGCAGATCTGCGCAAGTTCCGCGGAGATGGAATTTGGGCTTTCAGTCTACTCTACCCATGTCCCAAAATTTACTTTTTGGAGTTTTCTTGTACCTAAATATTTGACATGCCATAATGACCTGCCAGTAGTTTAATTCTGGGTGCCGTAGCCTCCACCGGTCACTAAAATGGAGGTTGAAGAGATCTCAGCTTCCAATAAACGTGGACTCCTAAC